>NC_030854.1:29781461-29974875 GCF_000208745.1 Theobroma cacao
AAAAAAAATATGTTATGTTATGATTTGGAAATGATTTGTAATCCTTCGTATTTTGATTATTTGATAACTATTGCTCACCAGGGAAGTGCGAAAGCTGATACGAGAGCCTTGCGAGGTTTCAATCGACATTCGGGGTGAAGAATGTTTGTCGAGGCTTTGTGGCGGTTGTCACAGGCTCAATGGGGAGTTTCGAGTCGTGACATGTGAGCTTGAGAAGGACTTTCCCTTTATCAAGAACTTGAGCAGTTCAAGAATCACCGAGGTAAATTGTCTTTTCTCCTTCCCCTACAGGAGTATAGGAGGTAAAGGCATTTCTGTTTGCACAAATATGTCTGGTAGCACTTGAGTCAACCACCCATTCATTCACACCGGCCACCATATTTGCTTGTGAAATGACCGCAGCAATTACATCGTCGGATTCATCTGCTTTGACCAAGTTGACTCTTGGATTAGCAGGTTTGTCATTTTCCTTTGCTCTTTTCCTGCATTGTGCTGCATGATGCCCTGGCTTTCCACAGACAAAACAACTACCCTTCTTTTTGAAGGTGGGATGAGGAGCTTTGGGTTTATGATCAGGTTTATAAGGGTACCTTGGTTGGCACTGGGTTCTGCCTTGTACCAGATTGGCTTTAGTTGCAATTTCCTTAGCGTTGGAGGCCTTAATCTCCCTGCGAGTTGTGTCTTCAATGATGATGTGCACAATCAAATCTGCAAGTGACAACTGCTTTTCCTTGTGCTTCAATTGTTGCTTGTATCCATTCCAAGATTCTGGTAACTTCTCAATCAACAACCCAACAACGAACTCTTCTTGCAAGTTGATTTTTTCAGCCTTCAAATCATCCACTAGCTTGTGGTATTCATTGATCTGACTCTTGATGTCTTTGTCATCTATCATCTTCCAGCGATAAAAGTTGCCAATCACGAACTTCTGTTTCCCAACATCTTCAACAGTGTATTTGGCTATCATTGACTCCTATATTTGCTTTGCTTTTTTGTAAGGGCTGTATACATCAAACAATTCATTAGAAAGTGTGCTAATGATTGTATGCCTGCATACCTTATTTGCATGCATCCATGGTTCCAGCATCTTGACATCATCTGGTTTGGAATCAATTAGTGCAAAAGCAACCCCATGAACATCAAGGATTGAAAAAATCCTTTCTTGCCATCTTTTGAAGTTTCTACCATCAAAGACTTCTATTTTGGAAATATCTGAAAATGGTTTGGCATATGAAGCTGAGGGCATAGGAGGAATGGTCATCGAAGTGGGAGCTATGGGGGAACCGTTGACAACGGTGGCAGCAGGGACAGAGGCAGCATTAGGAACAGTGGCAGTAGGGACAAAGGCAACATTAGGAACAGTGGTAGCAGCATTATCAACGTGGGAATCCATTATCCTTAAGAATGTTGTACGAATATTAGAAACAAAGGAATATAAAACTAGTAAAAGCAGTAATTGATCTGAGGCGTGGTATCACTGTTCTTAAGGATAATTTTCGTCCCTTCAAAGTATAAAACTCGGTGCAAAAGGACTGTAGTGGTTATCCTCTAGGATTCAACATACCTTTCCTTATATTTTGCACAAACTATTAAGGGATGACATGAACAACAGAAAGAAAAAGCATAAAACCCAACAGAGAAGCTTAAGAGAAGAGAAGAGGCAGAGGGAGAAAGCTTTAGAGAAGAAAAGCTTTGGTGTGTATTGTGAGTGAGGGTGTGAGGCTGTATTTATAGGCATGGAGTGAAATGAATGTTGCACCAAATAAGGTGAACGTTGCACCAGATCAGGAAGTTGAGGGAGTTGAGGAAAACCTGGTCAGCATTTATACCAAGTCAGATAGACGTTGGAGCAAAACCAAGATAAACGTTGAGGAAAACTAGGAGAATCAGGTAAGCATGGTAGAGTTGAACTTTGATTTAATCAAAGGCTAAAAAAGTTCAAAAAAAATAAGGTCAAGGTACAAAAAGTCACTTAGGCACAACCCACGTGTATGCTCGCGCACAGGAGGGGAAATTTGAAGTTTTTAACTATTTGGCCTAATTTTGTGTGCACGCGAGCCCACTCTATTTTCCTTGCTTGCAACAAGCTCATAGTTAGTTTCCCAATATAAGGTATTCACCTTTTATATATTTTGACAATGTGGGATGTTTGAACCTTATGAAATACATTATTTTCCAACATAGAGAACCACCAGACATACAATCAGAACCACATGGCTGCGACCTCAACAACAGATCACACCAGGACAAAGCGACGCCTCCTTCAGTCTGCCAACAGAATCAACTTTTTCTGTTATATTTCTAGTCTATAGCAGAAAACAAGTTGTCAAATATACTCTGTTGTAGAACTAAAACAGAAAGGCTTACAAAACTTGAAAGAAAGGCTGTCGATGGTTACAAGAAACTACGAGTCTACTTCATTGATCAGATTAAAGTACAAGTTAAATATGCAGTAGGCATGATTAACACTTGTAACAACTATAGACACAGGTGTTATGGCATAAAGACAACAAACTCATGCAGCTATACACGTAGGAGATGGAATTAGCAGAAAACATGCATGACTAATGACCACTACAATGAAGCAAAGTATAACAAAAGCTTGACAAGTGTACATTATCGTGCAAGTATTAACTTAACATCTTCCTCTCTTCCCCATGGGCCACAACTCATCAGCTGCAAGTGGAAAGCGATTCCACCAATGCCATAAACTGAGTGAGTGATCACAGCAAAGTTCCATGACGCATGAAATTCATCTCAAATGCAATCAAAGCCTACTTACGCAACATCACAAGCATCTCGTTCTGCCACATTATGCGTGAAGCCAACATGGAAGCTGACAGACTTGCAAAAGCTGGGGTGGTGAGAGAAGCCAACCACAATGTCTACTTTGATAATCACAATGCTGACCTTCCTTAACCCTGCCATCTTTATTCTGATTTTGCCCCCAATAATTCTGGAGTTCCATTTATACAGTCTTAGTGTCCCAGATTAGTTGGGGCAAGCCTATATTGGCTTTGATCGTCTCTTTGTTATTTTTCTGGTATGTTTGACGTCTGATGGCTCATCAGGATCTTTTCTAAGTTCTGCCAATCCTCACTGCTGGGAATTCTTTTTGTTTTCAAGCAAGTCACTTGAGACCTTGCTCCCTGTAAGTCTCCATTTGGAGATTTTTTATAGCAATAAAATCTCAGCCTTTCAAAAAAAAAAAAAACAGAATCTGTACATTTCTTCCCTTCTGTCATGGCTTCCATTATCGGTTTTGAAACATCGCAACACCAGAATCCAACATCACAGAACAGTAATATGTCAAATGGGGAAGATCACATCAATGGCTGTGAACCACAACTCAAACATTAGATCATCAGCATATTACGATCATTAAGCTTAACCAAGGCCCCAATACCATACGACCCCTAAACAGAGCAAACAAGGACCGCCCAGCAACTTCAACAAGCCATTCATCACAACCAGAGAATCCCACCTCAAGGATCAATGCGCAGACACCATTTCTTCCAAGCCCCCTGAACACATCAGCTTATGGCACAACATAAGCCACCAGAGTCAGTCCGAACAGAAATGGAAAAATAGCAAAGAGAGAAGTTCACAGCTACAGTTGTGGTCAGCACAGAGCAAACAGAAAGCATCAACAAGACAAATGCAAGCAAAACCATGGCCCATTCACAAGCCACAAACAGAACATAAAAAAACATTCCAGCAATTTCGATGAACATAAAAATTAATTCACAAGCAATCGATAAGGTTGTTAAAATTCTACTGGTAACTTTGACTAAGCAACATGCTAACTTAATTTTTTTTTTGACAATGTCATACACATTAACACAAAAAATAGTTGGTAATAAAAAATACTAAAAATTATTTTTTATAATATAAAGATATTAATTGTTACTTGATTAAAATAAAACATAACTTTTTAGACTAATCAAAAGAATTAATTCATCTTATCATGTCACCTCATCGTATGGTGGACCTAAAACTCAAAAATAGAACATTAGTGAATAGATGAATATGGCTATATGGTAAGGAAAAAAATGGCCTATGGAAAATGGTCTCATTGCTGAAAAGAGTGGTGGTGATAAGTCTCGCATGGTCCCAAAACAAGGACATAACAGGAAAAGCTCAACAATTTGGACGAATATTGTAAGCCCGTTATGCCCGTCTAATAGGTTCTTTCCACACGTCTAATATTGTAAGCAAAATTTGCTTTTGGATGGATGAATGGACCCATGGGATAGTCCTCAGAAGTGTGTTTCCAAGACTATTTGCCTTTACAGCCAATAAGGAAGGCGTGATTAAAGAGTTTGGGAAATGGAGGGATGAAACATGAGATTGGAGAATTGAGTTAAGACATAGAGTTTTCTACTGGGAACTTAGTCAGTGGACTCATTTAATAGAAACCGGCCCCTTTCCACAGTTTTTCTTGGAAAAGTTTTTGAACACAAACAAATTGATATGGAAAGGTATTCTAAGTGGCAGTACAAAAGCCTTTTGTAATATAGTTATACCATTCAAATTTACAACCAAAAATTATAAATATAATCATATTTTTCAAATTTAATAAAAGTCAATATTAATTAATAAATCTTAATCATCATAAAAATATTAGTATTTATAAAAATTAATAAATGTGTCTAAATGAGTTTATACCACACGTGAACATGATTAACAAATGGATAATAAATAAGTTACAGGTTATACAAGTACATGATTAACTAATCATATCTTAGACAGATCTCAAACGGATTTAACACGATTACGACACAAAATACAATTAATCTAAACCCAAACTCGCTTAAATATCTGCATTATATTTATGTCTTGTTGTCGCATTTTATACAAAATTATCAACTCTAGTTGCTAAGGAATCCAAGCTTTTGTTCTCTCTATTAGTAACACTAAAGCTATGCCAGAATATGCTATATTCTATTAATGAAAGTCATTTCTACTTTTCAAAAAACAAAAAAACAAAAAAACAAAATTTTCAACTTCATTACCAGTTTTCTTTAAAGATTAAATTCATTATAAGTGAAATAATAACAAGATTTCATAATTAAATCATGAACACATAACTTATTTCACTTTTTCAATACATAATAAAATATCATATAATATCAAGTTGAACAATTTTTGTTATCCTTTTCTGAAGAGGTGAAGCTTTAATAAATTAGAAAAACGTAGAAAGATTATTCTTTATATTCAAAAATAATGTTTATTTAATTATTTTAGAAGTGATTATCAAAATAATAAGCACTTTCTCAAAATGAAAAATATAATTCCAAGATGACCCTTCATTAAAATAATAAGCATAGGTGGATGTCCCTCAATGAAATATGTAACCCGATAGAATAATAAGAAATATCAAATGGTCCGATCAAATTGGCTTGCGGTAACAATTTAAAATGCCATAAAAACCTTGAAAAACTACCAAAAAGGCAAAAAACTTACGCAAAATATATAAAGCTATCTTAATGATGAGCAACGAGTAATAGCCTGTCGATCAGTATTGTTTGGAGAACCTTGCGGCCCAACCAACATCGTCCCCTGGCTACTTGAATGATTTGAAAACGCAACCTTAATGTCGCTGCAGGTGACGTTCACATTGTTTATACCAGAGCCTTCTGATGCGTCCAGCAATCTGACAGTGAACGCCACAACTCCTTGTGACCAATCGCTTGCAATGTCATCTGCAACTTGGCTGTCATCAATCCTTTTACCCAATGCGACAGCCTTAGCGGTGTAAGATTTTGTCTCCTTACTAGGAAGACGAATTTCTGGGAACACGCCTTCCGAGAGGAGCTGATTCTTGTAGTAAACAGAAACAAGGGCACGATTACACGAATACGTCGACCAAAGGACGCCGTTAGGGTTTCTTGCCAAGAATCCAACGTCCCAATCGGCAGTTATTTCACCTGATCCAGAGATATTGAAACGAGAAACGGATAGAGAATATAGTCCGAATTTAGGACGACTGGGCCGGAATAATGTCCTAACCGATATATGAAATGCTATTACCGTCGTTAATGACGCTAATACCAGCAAAAATATACTCTTCTTTGACCGTTGGTCATTAGGGATACGATGATCAGTATTCGCAGTAACTCGGGTTTCGGAGAAGAGCTGCCTTGGAAGGGGAGGGGCTTGCACACGCACGTCAGCAGGGAGACCCGGCGCTGTAGCGGCAGATAAAGGAACTCCAATGGCGCATGATGAGCTGCTTCTTTCTTCCATTGACCCATGATTCATTTTCTCTTGGGATGGAAGAGAGTTAAACAGAGATCAAGAAAATAAAAAAAAAAGACTTACGATTTTGGCCGACTTTTATTTTTATAATTTTACTGCTATAAAAGGTTGCACCGGAGAGCTTATTATTTATATTTAGGGTTTCAATTAAGGCTTAATTCCAACAAAGTTGAAACTTCCTACTCGTAGCAAACTTTTTTGTTAATGTAGTAGGAATTAGAGACCAGGTGAAACTTGGATTTTACCTTATTAGAGTCATATAATTTCAGTGTTGTAACTGTTATATTTATAAATAAGTCCAAATTTATTATTTTGTATATGGTGATATATGTGGAACATATTACTACTTAGAAAGGTACAAATTTTAACTTATACACTTTTAATTAATTTGGTTTCGAAATTGTTAAAATTTAACTGCATAAGAACTATATTCATTGGCAAAGGAAAAATATATATGTTGTACGGAATATTCCTTTATTTTTTCAAAGTTAATAGTAAAAGGATTTGAAAATGATACATTAAACTAAAATAAGCTTTATTTTCTTTTAATTTGTAATGGTTTGAGATTGTGTGAATTGTACCAGGGGAACATTTTTCGTGGTTTGTTTATGAAAATATTAATTAAGATATTTGACATTTAAATAAATGTTTGTGAAAGAATTATATTTTGTGGTTTTAACTCTCCGTCGCTTTCTCATCGTCTTTCCTGTCCTTACTATTTTGTCCCATTACCACCTCTTTCAAAGACCTTCCATCAAGCTTTCTCTGTCTGTTGGTCGGTGGAGTGTTCTGTTTTGCCATCCTTCCTTTCGTCTCTTCATTCGCGTTCTTTTTCAATGGTTTCACTCACCTGACCACAACCCGCTTCCCATCAATCCAGTGTTGGTTTCCCCATTTCAGAGCCCTCTCTATTCCCTGCTTCTCTGGATACGTAATAATGGCAAAGTTGGCGCCTCTAGTTCTATCCTCTGTGGATCTTCTCGGAAGATAAACGTCGACAACCCTACCGTATTCCTCGAACGCTCTTTTAATCGCAGTCCACGTTAGCCTCTTACTCAGGTTGTCAGCAAACACTAAGTGGAGACTCTCCGGCTGCCATCTTTCACCTTGTCTTCCTATGCCCGTCATGTACCCAGCCCTCTTCCTAAAGGCAAAGTCCCTTCTAAAATATTATAACCATGACAGAGATATTGAAGGTGTCGCAGCTCACTAAAACTAGTGGGAATCTCATTGGAAAAACTAGTTATACGAAAGATTAATAAGCTTAAGCTGTTGTCAATTAGCAATGCTTCTAGGAATCGAACCTAATGATCTAACCAGAAAACGACTTCAATTGCATTTTTGTCTTAACAAATGGTTAAGAACCCTAAAATGTAGATTAGGAATTATTTAGCAAATAAGTTATTTTATTTTTTATTTTTGTTTTAAATCCCTAAACCAATACTTTTAAGACATATTGCCAAACAAAAGATTAAAAACCAAGGCAACAATAACAAAATCCATTCGACAATATCTTTAGATATGTCATCTACCACGTGGTATTGTCACCTTCCCAAATGATGAAATTGATGTTTTAACTTTATTATCAATTTTCTTTAAATTGATGTTTTAATATAAATATAAAGATTAAATTCATTATAATTGGAAAAGTAATAAGATTTCAAAATTAAATCATTAACATAAAAACTTTTTCACTTTTTCAATACATAGTAATAAAATATCATATGATATCAAATCAAATCAAACTAATTTGATGGGATTTGTAATTAAATGGAAGATTCTAAATAACACCTATAAAATCTCTAGAAAAAAATTTATCAATAGGCCGGGCGACGTTTTTAGCTAGAGAGAAGAAAACCTAGGCTAAAAAAGAGAAAAGTTTCTTTGTTTAGAAAAAAAAAAAAAAAAAGAGAGAGAGGAGTTTCTCTGTTAAGAAAAAAAAAAGGAAGAGATTGTGCTGAAACAGGCATGGGCCTTCTCTTTGCATTGTGTATTGGGTTAGCTTGTATTTGTTTTATTAAGTTATTTAGTTATTTAGTATTTGGTTTATATTTTGTATGTAACTAATAAATAATATAAGAACAAAGATTTCAGAGACAATATATATATATATATATATATATATANAAAATATAAGAAAAAATATTTGAGAGACAATATATATATATATATATATATATATATATATATATATATATATGTATATATTCTAGTAAAAATGGTGAATGAAAAAGGTAAAAAAAATTTAAAAAAGTATTTATGCATTAAAGATAATAATAAATAGAAAATGTAGGAAATGCATTTGTACAACCTTATTTCTTAAGGTTATATAAATAAAATATACTTATATATATAATAATACATGATAAATAAAGTATAATATGATGATCTAAAATAAGAAAAGTATGAATAGATATCTAAATAATATATAAAATATAGAAAAGTGAATAGTAAAAGACTTAAATCAAATTATAATCAATCATTTAATGTAAAATTGTAAGAAATCACTAATTCCATGTTAAAATTGAGGACTCCACTAGAACAATTGGAGGGTTCCAATTTTAGTGGTCTAACATAATAAATAGATATTCTGTATAACATAATTGATAAATTTCATAAATAAAATATATAACATAAATGTATAAATATAAAAATATCAAATAAAGATACAAGAATGTATTATATGCAATAGGTCAAGGATCGAATTTTACTCGAAATACGAAGAGTCATAATTATGAATCAGTTTTGGATTTGATTTAAAACTCTACTAATATGATAGGAAGGTTTAAGAGTTAAATCTCAAAATTTTAATCCAAATGAATATTTCTCTAAAAGATAAAAAAGATATTAATAAAATGAAAAGAAACTAATAAAATGATAAATTATAATAAACATTGAAATTTATAACACGTCATGCACCATAGCTTTGATAATGGGCTTTTTTGAGAAAGCTTGCGAAGGTGAGTTCAGTTAAGAAATTCCCTAAGTGAAAGAATATCTTTAGGTCACCAGTATGATAGAAGAGCTCAGAGAATATTCTTAATAAAATGTCTTTATTTGTGCTAGAGTTTGCATTTATGATAATATTGTTTTTACTTACAAATAATTACGATGACGGAATTCATTTGATAAGCTTGAAAAGGCAATTTTTATCGAGTAATTTTTAAGGTAATAGAGTATCTCTATATGATGACTGGATTTGAGAAATATCCTTAAGCACATCACACTTGTAAAACTAAAAATAAAATGATAAAATAATAAATTTTAATTAGGTAAAATATGATAAAAATCAAGAATGAAGGTTAAGCAAAGATAACACGTGATTAATTGGTACTTTGAATAAGCTCATAACCGTATGATAACATTTTTAAAAAGTAGATTGTTAGGCCAATCGCACCTTGATAAAAAATATTGGTACCAACTCTATTTTCGACTCTATTACACATTAAGTGGTTGGGTTCTTGAACCTGATTGAAAAAGTTGAAGCTTTAAATTTGCAAATCACAAGAAGATTTTTCTTTATATTGCAAATTAATGTTTATTTAATTATTTTAGAATAATTCAAAACACTTTCTCAAAATGAAAAATATTATTGAAAAATAGATTGATCAATGAAATATCTAACTTGATAGAATAATAACAAATAGCTAATGGTCCCTAATTATTAAGATCAAACTGGCAGTATTTTCTTGGCTGAGCAAAAACCTGGCAGCATTTTATTATATACAGTAACAATTAAAGCCATAAAAACCTGTTGAACCACTACATATATAGTACCCAAAAATGAGAAAGAAGACAGCCGAGGTAAATGACCAAGAGGCCAAAAAACTTACAATAATATACGAAGAAGAATAGTAATTGGTGAAGAATAAAGCTATGTTAATGATGAGCAACGAGTAAAAGCTTGTTGATCAGTATTGTTTGGAGCATCTTGCGGCCCAACCAACATTGTCCCCTGGCTGCTTGAATGATTTGAAAACGCAACCTTAATGTCCATGCAGGTGACGTTCAATTTGTCGTCATCTCCTTCAGATCCATCTGATTTGTTCAACAATCCCACAGTGAAGGCCACAACTCCTTGTGACCAATCCCTTGCAATGGCATCTGCAACTTGGCTGTCATCAATCCTTTTACCCAATGCGACAGCGTTAGCGGTGTAAGATTTTGTCTTCTTACCGGGAAGACGAATTTCTGGGAACACGCCCTCCGAGAGGAGCTGATTCTTGTAGTAAACTGAGACAGTGGCATGTTTATACGATGGCGCCCGCCAAAAGGCGCTGTAAGGGTTTCTTGCCAAGAATCCAACGTCCCAAATGGCAGTTATTTCACCAGATCCAGAGATATTGAAACGAGAAACGGATAGGGAATATAGTCCGAATTTAGGACTGTGCGGTAATGATTTCTGAACAGAGAAAATAATTAGTAGCATCAAAAAAATGAACTGTAGTGTCACTATTAGCCATAGTCCTCTCTCCTTTGACCGTTGGTCATTAGGGATACGATCATCAGTATTTGCATTATCTGCGGCTCCGGAGAAGAGCTGCCTTGGAAGGGGAGGGGCTTGCACTCGCAAGTTTGCAGGGAGACCCGGCGCTGTAGCGGCAGATAAAGGAACTCCAATGGCGCATGATGAGCTGCTTCTTTCTTCTATTGACCCAGGATTCATTTTCTCTTGGGATGGAAGAAAATTAAACAGAGATCAAGAAAAAAGAAAAAAAAAAAAGACTTACGAGCTTCGCCGACTTTTATTTTCATTATTTTACTTCTATAAAAGGTTGCGCCAGGGAGCATATTATTTATATTTAGGGTTTTAATTAGGGCTTAATTCCAACAAAGTTCAAACTTCCCACTCGCAGCAAACTTTTTTGTTCACGTAGGAGGAATTAGAGACCAGGTCCAACTTGGATTTTACCTTATTAGTGTCCTATAATTTCAGTGTTGTAACTTTTATTTTTATAAATAAGTCCAAATTTATTATTTTATATATGGTGATATATGTGGACCATATTTCTACTTAGAAAGATACCAATTTTAACTTATATACTTTTAATTAATTTGGTTCGAAATTGTTAACCTTTAACTGTACAAGAACTATATTCATTGGCAAAGTAAAAATATATATGTTTTTCAGAATATTCCTTTCTTTTTTCAAAGTTTATAGTAAAAGAATTTGAAAATGATACATTAAACTAAAATAAGCTTTATTTTCTTTTAATTTGTAATGGTTTGAGATTGTGTGAATTGTATCAGGGGAACATTTTTTGTGGTTTGTTTATGAAAATATTAATTAAGATATTTGACATTTAAATAAATGTTTGTGAAAGAATTATATTTTGTGGTTTTAACTCTCGGTTGCTTTCTCATCGTCTTTCATGTCCTTGCTATTCTCTCCCATTACCACCGCCTTGAAAGACCTTCCATCAAGCTTTCTCTGTCTCTAGGTCGATGGGGTGTTCTGTTTCGCCATCCTTCCTTTCCTCTCTTCATGTGCGTTCTTTTTCAATGGTTTCGCTCTCCTAACCACAATTTACTTCCCATCAATCCACTGGTGGTTCCCCCATTTCAGAGCCATCTCCATTTCCTGCTTCTCTCGATATGCAATGATGGCAAAGTTGGCACCTCTAGTTCTATCCTATGTGGATCTTCTCAGAAGATAAACATCGACGATCCTGCCGTATTCCTCAAACGCTCTCTTAATCGCCATCCACATAAGCCTCTTACTCAAGTTGTCAACAAACACTGAGTGACGACTCTCCAGCCGTCGTTTTTCACAATGTCTTCCTACGCCGGTCATGTTCAGAACCCTCTTCCTAAAGGTGAAGTCCCTTCTAAAAGATATTTTTTAAAAGTTAATTAATAGTAAAAGAATTTGATAAGGATACATTAAACTAAAATATGGTCTCTTTTTCTTTTTCTTTTTTCTTTTAATATGTAATGGTTTCAGATTGTGTGAATTGTTAGTAGGAGAGCATTTTTTGTGGTTTGTTTTTGAAAATATTAATTAAGATATTTCACATTTAAATAAATGTTTGCAAAAGAATTATCTCTTCTATTCAAGAGTATAAAAAAACAATAAATCTTTTTTATTTTAATAAAAGAATGACGAAAAGAGGACACTAAAAAAAGATATTAAGGTAAACAATTGGAAATGACATAAAATATTGATTTTATATGGAAAATTAATTTGCTAATAGAATTTATTTACAAATGTGCACTTGTCATGTTTGGGCTTCTTAAAAAATAAATTTAAGGAGGTCAGGCACTGCATTAACTTGGCCTAGACTTGGGTTGCCTTGGAGAATAGTAAAAAGATTATTATATATCTAACTCTTGAAAATGCATTTATAAGTTTATCAATATAATTAGTGGATTAAATTTGTTGTTAAGAAGAAACCAAGGGAAAGGACGATCAGTGCCTAATCTTTATAAATATTTGAAATTTCAAGTTTGATTTCTCTATCCCTTATCTCTTGTTTAATTTCACATTTACTTGGGATAAAATCTTTAAATATATATCTCTCACTAAATTCCATTTTAATTTGACAAGGTTAATTCATGTTACGTTTCTTAAATTGCTATCTATACTTTACATTTCGTTTTTTTGGAGATAATAACTTTATTTTCTAATCAAATAAAGAAAATATAAACTCAAGTTATCATACATCATAAGTTTTCTCAATATTTACAAATGAAGAATGAAAAGCAAAAAATATCTCATCTGAACTTATAAAATTTAAATTAACCATTAATCGATTATTCTCTCGATAAATATATAATGTAATAATCTCCTACGGTCTCTCCATGAAGCTATAAATTAGGTTTATTAAATTTGAATTATGGCAAGGATGAGGAGTATCAAAAGAAATGACCGAGCTACAGGTTGACTAACCACTTGTAAAATAATCCTACGAAAGCCCAAATCCCATGCAAGATTCAACCCTCCGTAAACACCCCCGAGTTCTGCTCAGAATGCAGTGCAAACACCCAATCTAGTAGTGAAGCCACCACTGCATTGGCCAGTTAGTCACGTAATATGTAGCTGCAAAAGCTTCACAGTTCAAATTGTTGATCTGAAACAAAAAAAACATTTGCCTAAGAACGCCTTCCGGTGGAGAAATACGGCCACTGGTAGAAGCGAAAGGCCACCTCCCAAGTCCCAACTAAATAATTAACGCAACATCCAGAAAGAAACGATAAAAGATAAAGTATACGTCTCTCCATAATGTCAAAGGGAGCATCAAGAAACAATATAAAAGAACAGCCAAATGCCAATAACAACGTGCAAAATCTCAACTCCATTTGGCAGCAAGTTTCCTCTTCTATCAGCTTTACTCATCTGGAATCAGTAACGCTACAAAGCTCCTTTCACCGGTAAGGATGGAACATGTTATGACACTACTTCACCTCCATTTTAGCTGAGGAATCCGCAAAGAACGTAGCTTTCCCGTAAATCTGCCTGTAGGTCACATCTCGCATCAGCCTCTTGAATCTGTCAATGTCAGAAAATACCTTCTACGGTGCATATGCCCTGTCATCTACTTGGCTTGTGTGCTGGTGGGCTTTGGAAGATGCATCACTGGAACGAGCAGAGGAAAGTGGGAGCATTCTATGACATGCTTGAGGAGGGCGATATCTCTGTTATTGCAGAAGAATAAATTGTTAATGTCTTGTGAAATTCTGGACAGCTTTGGCAGTATTTGATCTTTTCTGTTCCCTTTTTGTCTCCTGGATTCAAGATGAGCAAACTCGGTTTGGAGTTTTGCCAATAATTTTATTGTATTAAGATCTGGATCACATATTTGCTTCCCAATGGTTTTCCTGATACTGTGTCCTGGTGGCGTCTTCCTTTTGGTTTCTGCTACATCTCTTTGGGATGATGTTTGTAGTTGCAATATAATTGTGAATGCAATTGTCTCTTCCAAAAAATCAAATGTATATGTACTTGAGAGATAGTCGGTTCAGTAGCATCTAATCCCTAAAACCCAGCTGGGTTTGCAATTAGTGCTCCTCTTACATATGCGCACAGATCAGTAACTGCTATCTTTTCATTCTTCACCAAACTAAAGCTATGTAGAGAAGGAACACTGGCTATGGCACTTAGTTTGCCGTACCTGATTAGTAATAATGCAATGAGAATACCAGTTTACAATAAGCTACCTTGCTAGTTCCTGTTTTATCCAAAGAATCTGAGCCTATATAAACACAAAAAGGGTATTATAGAAGTTAATTTTAAATCACTTAAATGTCAATTAGCCCCTGTTGTAGTTGCAGACACACTCATACTGTATTTGTGTTTGAGGTAAGCTTTGATGAAAGCATCCAATTCTCCATCCATTACAGATGCAATATCTGATGTCTCAAATCCAGTACGTACATCTTTGACAAGTTTGTATGGATGGAATACATAGTTACGTATCTGCTGTCCCCACTCCGCCTTCACTGCATCTCCCCGTATTTGCTTAATCTCGGATGCACGTTGCTCCTCAGCTATGACCAATAACTTGGCTTTTAAACGGCTAAGAGCCTTGATCTTGTTTGCTAGCTGGGATCTCTCTTCTGCAATATGGCTAAGAAAAGGTCATTGATATGGGAAAAAACAATCAAGAAGAAACTATCACATGACTGGTTTAGAGCAAAATAAATAATAACAAAAAAATGGAGGAAAGAAGGAAATAGCATGCCCTTTCTGGCTGGGATTATTCAAAGTTAAAAAAACTCTTCTCTTCCTCTTTTGACATCCAAGAAGCATCCTATTTGGACTATTAAATTCTTGGAGGTGCTCCAAACAGGATGAATACCAAAACATAGAGCACTTTGTAATGGCAATGATGGTTGCGATGTTAGGCAATGATGGTTGCGATATTATGCAAAACTTTGATTAAGCTTACCAAATTCACTGTACTTAATTACCTGTTCTGGTCACCATAAATTCTTCAAACTTAATTTAATATGCATCTGTATGTAGATTTCAGAAATGCCTGAACATGTTGTAATACACCCTTCCTCTCCACTAACATCTCAGTCTCCAATGATTTCAATCTAAAACCAACCCATCCTCCCCCACAGTAAAAAACTTTACATATATGCAAATAAGAAATGTATGCTCTGTTTAGAGCCTAACATGAACTCTCTCACACTCTAAGCCGAGTAAAGAAAAGGTAACTATATCATTACAGTGAATATTGAAGGCCATGACCTTGTTGTATTTCTCCAAGAAAAGATTCTCATTGCCACCCAATGAATTTTGTTTTCTAAATACATATACTAAAATTTCTTTTAAAAGTATCATAAAAGTTTCCAGTAAATCTTCAAAAGAACTGAAACTAAAAGAGCAGTGAGGTGGAGACCTGTGCAGCGAACAGTAACACCAGTAGGGATGTGAGTAATCCGAACAGCAGTTTCAACCTTGTTCACATTCTGACCTCCTTTCCCTCCTGCCCTTGAAAATGTAATTTCAAGGTCTTCCTCAGGTAGTTCAACATCCACTGACTCTTCAGGGAGAAGAGGCATGACTTCAACACCAGCAAAACTTGTCTGTATAACCTCATGTTAGAACATATACTTTAATATAGTTAAACATATAAATAGGGACAGACAATGACAGAGAGGAAGATTACAGCTACATTTTACATAGAATGCTCTTTTAGTAATCTACATGTATTTTACTCAATATTCCAAAGTTCAAAGAACAGCCATGTTGCATTGTCAGCATGTTACCTACAACTTTTCCTGTCTTTGAGGAAACACTTCCCAAGATAATCAGAGTTCATCATGAGAGAAAGAAAAAGCACAAAGATTTGACTTGGGAACTAAATATGAAAGCGATGCTTGCACCTAAAGATATTAAAATAAAAACTGCAGAAAGGGTGGGGTTTTCAATCAAGCTTAATCAAATAATTGTCAAATTGACAACAGAAGTAAAAACTGAAAAAAAAAAAAAACGCATGCAGGGAAGGGGGGTGGTGGTGGTGGGGTGTGGTTATTCATGTAGAGAAGAAAAAGGTTAACTTATGGTGTTGTTGATACCATAAAGAAGAAACTATAAAATGTAGATAAACAATAACCAAGGATTACACAGGGCTGCAAGAACTTAACTTGATTACATTTTCATAAACTAATACTAAGTAAGAATGTTCAACCAAGGCTTTTCATATTGGCCTTACCATTGCATGATATTAAATTTTCGACATATCACCAGCAGCACAATTGTTTCAAATTGATACACAAATCTTACGCTTTATAGTCAAAAACTCCTTTCCAGGCCGCTCTTCAAGTCTCCAAAATAAAATGGGGGCATTCTTGTGATGTTTAGCTATGGAGCCCTCATGATAAGTAATGATTCTCCTCCCTTTCAAGTGATTACATAGCATCTCAGAAAAAATCATGGTAAAGCAATTAAAGGGAGGCAAGGGTTCAATGGGAATGTTCTGCATTCAGAAACAATCTGATTTCTCCAGTGAAGGCTTTGAGGGTCATATCTCTGTGTGGTTACTGGAACTCGATGATTCTTTTCTCAAAGAAAAGAGAGGAAAATCAAAAGGAAGAGGAGTTAGGTTGGGCAAGGGGACACCACTTGAATTGTGTTTACTGTGGATAAGCTTTAAGGATTATGTCTCTCTGTACTGATTGGAAGGGAATAAGATGGTTCACAATCTCGTTCCACTTAACAAATTATTCATACCCTATTTTTCTTGAAAATGTTAGAAAAGCACAAAGAACTGCCATCAAGTAGGTATTAACTCTTTAATGCAAGATGTAAAAACAACCTTCTGGTGGCTGCAAGTACCATGTACATGATATTCCTACTGCTCCAATCACTCTACTCACACTACAGATGCTGAAACATAATGCAAATAAGAAAACAAAGGTGCAAGGAAACTAACCACGTATTATAGAATTTTGGAGCAAAAACAGAATGTTGGCCATTCAGATCATTTAGTTATTGGATAGCAGTCCTCTAACCTAGCTAATAAATAGCAAGAAAAGAATTTTGGATGGACCAAATAGTTAAACCCTAACCATATAACAAGAAGATCACTCGTTCTCAATATTCTAGAAATCACAAGTAAGACTAGAACTTGAAATCTTTTTTTTTTCTTCGTTGGTAAGGGTTCTCTGTCATTTCAGCTGACATATATAGATAGAATCCAATATATAGATAACATAACAAGTTACCTGACGAAGACCTTTGGCATTGAAAGGAGACTGTCGTACTATACGATGTGTTCCTTTCTCTCCTGACAGATAACCATAAGCATATCGGCCTTCAACTTCAATCGTGGCTGACTTGAGGCCAGCTTCCTCTCCCAACGACTTCTCAACCACCTTTGTCTTATATTTCTGTTTCTCTCCCCATCTCACGTACATCCTGAGAAGCATGTCAGCCCAATCCTGCACTGGAAAGGATCAAGATTTTTACACAAGAAAAGAAGAGACAGAACTCAGTGGCACATCAGCCCCCACCCCACCCGTCCCAAAAAAAGCCTTAGGGTCCATAATTAATCCTCATAATCATTGATGGCTGGGAATCTGAATAAGGATGAGAAAGAGGCCATGAGATTTTGAATTAAAAGAAGGTCACTCAAATATGAGCAACAGCGTCACGGTCTGGGATGTGCCTGTGGTTTGGACCTCAGATGTAGAAGAACTAGACAAAACCCTTATATCTGAAAAATCTTTAGACTACTATATGAATTTCTCATCCCAGGGAAGTTCAACATATGCCCTGTTCTAGAGCAACTGTAAGCCCTATGATTAAAGTCTGCTTCATACAGTTTCACTTCAGCTAATCTATTAAGTATATTATGTATCCCACATCAGTTTAGGTTTAGTTTCTTGGCACCTTCTTTCAAGATAGGCTGATTTATCTATTGCAAATGGGTTTTAAGATGGATGCCCAACATGGTCTTAGAGGCAATGTTATTTGTTCCCTTGTTCTTTATTCATTTTTGTTGTCCCGCTTTTTCCGATTTGTTTGCTTTCCTAGTTCTAAAAGTGTTAAGTGGTGTTATCCTGCGTTAGTTTATTTCAGATTTATTCTGCCCTTATATTTAAGCTAGGCCTTACCAACTATTTGCCCATTTATTTTAGAGATAATTATACATTTAGTACCCGAAATATAGTGAAATGTAAATGTTGGTATCTTAAGTGCAAACTTTCAAATAATGTACCATGTAACCCAAACACTAAGACAATCAACCCTGACCTACGTGGCTAACGACCGATATAATCATGTCAGGCATACACCACATGTTAACTAAAAAATGCTAAATATTTTGTGGAAAATCCACACAGAAGCCACGTTGCATCCAACAATTGGTTGGGCTTGGAAGGAATTTTTACCATTCATGCAAAAAAAAAAAAACACATTTTATTGTTTAATTGGCATTGAAAAGGATGTTGATGGTTCCATGTGATGTACGCATGACATGATAATATTGGTTAGACACCACATACAGTGGATGGGTTAATGATGTTACAGTTTAGGTAAAAATGGTACAGGATTTAAAAATTCAGGATGCAAATTGTAAATTTTTCTCTTCAAGTACCAATTTGTACATTTTGTCAAATTCCAGGTACTAAATGTGTGTAATTAACTCTTTCTTTTAGGTTGGGATGCCCACAAAAATTTTGCATGATATCAACGAGGCCCAGCCCCCATTTACTAATCCTACACTACCCTATCTAACATTGCACGTAGAACATCACTCTTTTATCTGATGAGAAAGAAACATAAATCATTCATGTTGCCTTACCCACAAAAAAACACTATTACCTGCGCATCAGTGCCTCCAGCACCAGCAGTTATAGAGATGACCGCACCTTCCGTATCATAGGGACCAGAAAGAAGTTGAGTCAACTCAAATCGGTCCAATGCCTTATTGAGTTCTTTGATGACACTGACAGCCTCTTCCAGAAGTGCAGCATCTATGGCGTCCATCTCCTCTGTTAGCTTAACTATAGTTTCTGCATCTTCAACCTGCATCCAACAAATGACATATAGCTCACTATATTAAGAAGGCATACTAAGGAAGTAGTATTTTTCCAAGAGTATAACACATTTTCATCAAAATCAGTTTCTTAGTTCAAAAGGCAAGCATAATTTTCAACAATCATGGATCTATACAAGTCATCACATCAAATGGATCCTAATATCACTCTGAATGACCAAACACAACTCTTGCATCTTCTTGTAAAAAGGGCCCCTGCTGAATTAAATCTCTTACAGCCACTGAACTCAATCAACTATCCTACACCAATATCTCTGTGCTCAATTGAATAATCCCACATGCATAATTCACTATGAAAGCATGTTAAATTCTCTTATCCTGATTTCATGCCTGGGAATTTTCAATTTCATCAACCCTTACTTAACTGTCTCCTTATGAAGAGAGATCATATTAGATAAACGTATGATCCAAAGCAACAAATATAGGGAAGTTGGGAGACCTATAATAAGGGAATTCAGATCTTTCAAAATAAATAAAATAAATAAGGGAACTCGGTAGATGTTATTCTTCACCAGTTCATCAATGAGACTCCTCAAAGGTAAAGTATTTTTATTATTTATATTTTTTTAAAGGCAAAGTATTATTATTTTGACTTCTTTAATAGAAAAACCTAACAATTTGGAGAAAGGTTCAAGCATTGACAAGCAGAGTTAACATAAACAAAAAACTAAAAGCAGAGTGCTTTAGAAGCATAAATCAAAAAAGTCAAGTCCATCGTGATATACTATGCTTCAAGCACATGCTAATAATGCTGAAAGAGAATGGTACAAATTACCGTATTTTTCTTAACAAGAAATTCAATACCTTGGTTTTAAACTCGTTGAGCAAATTTATCTTATCTTTGACATCAGTCAGTGCCAAAAGAGTTTCTTGAGCTTTGGCACGATCATCCCAAAAGGAGCTATCAGCTGCTTTTGATTCTAAATCTGCAAGTTCCTTTTCTAATAGCTGCAGACCAGTCGATGCTATAATCTCCTCAACACGTTCTGAGGCAGTTTCGACATCCTTCCTTAGAGCATAAAAATCTGTCAGAAAACACCAAGAGCTTAGAGCACTCAGCAATGTGCGAATGCCACTTGTATCGCATCGAGGGGCATAAGCAGGAGCTTCTGGTAGGGGATGTAAAAGGCTAATCAACGCACTCAGTTGTATCAGAAATTTATTTTTCTCTGGTAATCAAGTAGGTTTTTTTCTTTAATTTGACTTATTCTTTAAGGTTTAGTCTTCCAAACTCTCAAACAATTCATTATTAGTTGTTCAACATTTTACCTACAACAATCTCTTTATTTGTTAATTACTAAACAATTGAGATATGATGCTTTAAATAAAAATATTGTTTGGGCTACAAAAACCCAAGTATTCAAACTAAATTATGAGTATTTGCAACAAACACTCAAACAAAATCATGAAAGGCATCCATCATCTCAAAAATAGTGGATCAGGATTGTCGCTGACAAGAAAGTGGCACAGAAATAGCAAGTTGAAAGCTAAAATGTACAAGAGAGCATGCCATTGTAGCCCTAAAAGGACAAATGTTGCAGATTAATCCTAAGCCAGTAAAACTTGCCTGAGCTATTTAGATAGTTTCACCCAATTTTGATAAAGGGAAAGGGTTAAGAAATCAAAGTTTAACAGAAAAGCCAAAGATTATGTAATAAGTGAATCCAAATATTTAAATTGGAACTGACAAGTTTTTTGGTTTGAGATTCCTGGGCTAATCAGCTCTTAGAGTCAGTTCGAAATAGCATACTCTAAAGCTTTAGCTGATTAGCTTAGTCTGTCTCCTAATGGATTTTGTTAAGGCACAAATTCCAACATCACGATATAAGAAGGAGGCCTAGAGCCTTTTGCATTTGCAAAATGATGATATTACTATTGGCCATCAGAATGGCTCTCTTGAACCTCACCTACAAAATCAAGAACTTTATTTGCATTAAAACCGACTACTTCAAAGCAGTGGTAATGACCATAAAACCACGGAAGCATTCCCACAGCTTCACTCCCTGTATATGTTCAATTCACAAAATAGAATAATAAATGAGCAAGCTCAAACTGATTCCCATTCCAAATTCAGTAACAGAACCAGTCCAATTTAAGTAAAAAATGATAACTATTGTTTTCTGACACATAAGCTGTCATAATGCTAATATCATACACCATCTGACAGACACCAATTCTTTTAGCCCAAATATATGACCTGGAAATTATTGAGGTAAGCTTACCTTGCATTACCCATTCTCTTGTATTGGTGTCTACTCCCTCAGTCAATTGGCTCTCCGGGGTCGCATATATAACTGAGTCAATTCAGAAGAAAAAGAAGTTAAAAAGAAAACATGTAAGCTAAATATCAAAGTGACACTGTAGAAATGCTTTAACATAAGAAGTAAGATTAACCAGGCAGCATCCTCAATTAAATATACTTTGTTTTCATCGGAGAAAAATACAACTTTAAAGGGTGTCCTTTATAAAAAGTTTAAGATACAAACTCAACCATAGTAAATATCAAAAGGGCCAAAACAAGAATAAAAAGAACAAAGGAAAAAACAATAACGTTTCAAAAGAATTTTAAAGAATCCAAACATACAGCATGGATGACGTGAAACCCACAAGATTTTCTCAGCAGAAAGTCCAAGAAACATATAGGAAACTCAATGTTTAAGGCCTAAGGAGAAAAACCCAATATAGAAAAGAAAAAAAAAGGAGTTGGAGTTAACTTACTAGAAGAATTGTAAGGAACCATTAGCAGACAAAATGAATGAAATAAACCCAAAAATTTTCCTAAGCAGAACTTGAAGAAACGTATTGAAACCTTAACATTTTACAGCCAAACGAGAAGAAAACAGAAAAAGGAGTTGGAATTGACTTACCAGAAGAAGTGAAACGGGAAGGGGCAGAGAGAATTGCAGTGAAAGAAAAAGAGGTGGCAGTGAGAAGAGGAGCAAGTGATAGCAAAACTGGAACTTTGTTAATGCTAGTGTAAGAAGAAAAAGAGGATGGTTTGGGTGGTTTAATCATGGTCGTTGAGCTTAACAGAGGCTTTAAAATGGCTTCCATTTCGGCTACGGAGGAAATTGGGGATTACCACACAAGCAAAATAGCTTCAGTTTCTTACTTTGTTTTGGAATTTCAATCTCAGTATTTCTACTTTCTATTCTGACCCACAAAATAAAATTTATGGAATTGGAAATGGATAGAGGGAGAGATAGAGAGAAGAACAAGGGCAAAGTAGGCTGACAGGATTACCCGCCACCCGTTCTCAAATGTTGTCAGCACTTTCCATGTCAACAGCCACCTCAATGCCATGTCAATCCAACATTGCTGTTGTCATGCCATGTCACTTCAAATGTTAATTCTTGAATTTTTTTTATTATTTATTATTTTACAATTCAATTTATTATTTTGTTTGTATTAAATTACAATTTTATAATTTTATTTATTTAAAAAAATTAATTCATAAAAGTTAGTAAATTACTATTTATTATTTTATCCAAATTATACTGCAATCTTTATAATTTATATATTTTTGTAAGAATATTGATGAGTTAGTAAATTATCATTTACTAAAATTAAAGAATTTAAATTTATATTTTATTAAAGATTATCTTTACTTCGAAATTGTTAATCTCATATTTAATATTTGCTAAATTTTATCATTGATTTTTCTTAAACAGATCATATTCGAAATTTTACATTTTTATTTAAACAAAATAATAAATTAAATATTGAAATAAAAAAACTTTAACAAACACTAGATTTTAAAATGAACAATTTAATGTCTAAGATTAATGTTGAAAGTGGGTTTGAATCTCTTCAAATTGTTAAACCAAAAAATAAAATTATTGTACCTAAGTCATGAGGAAGAATACATGATGCAAGATTAAAATATACTTATTTAAAAGGTTACACATTAATAAAAGATTTCATATGGCTATTAATATCATCAAAAAATTAATCCAAATAAAAAGACCAATTAAAGGTTCTTTTCATTGAATACGGTTTTCGGAAAAGAGAAATTCGAACCTAATTCTTAGTGTACTTACCAATTAGTCAAAGAATTAAGTTCGAATTTCATTTAAGCAATAGTCATATAGATGCATATATCAATGAACATAAACTCCATCAAGTCTTCTTTGACAGACGAAATCTACACAAATTTGGGTCCACCAAGGCTTGCCTTTAGGGACTTCAAAACTTCTTTGCAAGCCAGTTTTCTGGCCATCTTCTTATTAGAAGCTGATGATGTGTGCTTGAATACCATGCCGTTTGCTTCAACCTCTGTTGTAATGGAAGTCACACCATTGTCGTGTGATACAGTGGCTGGTCTTTGTTCAAAATGCTCCTTCTGACACAATTCATTTAACTCTTTCACAGGATGAAACTTTATAGTTTCGGGAGTAATCAGGGGCTCCAATAGTGGCCTTATACTCCGGAATACTGCATCCTTGTCATACCCAGAATCAACAAATATAGCCCCAGCAAGTGACTCTATTATATCAGCAAGTACCTGATAAGAAATAATGAAAAATATTTAGATAAATGCCAGAAACATTTTTGAAATAACTTACAGCATGTGATTTTATGTACAAAGTCTGCAATAATGACAAAACAATGCTTTTAAGAACCCATAATCCTGTGTTCTTTAGCCAACACAGATGAAAATTTACATAGGTTTACTCTTAGAAGTAAATACATTATCAGGTACTCTTTCTAGAAAACCTATTCTAATTCTCTAGCAAAATTGTATTATGGTAAGATTCCCACAAAGAACAAAAATCTCAAAAGCCAATCCAAGATCAACCCTGTAGCTCTCCTGCAATACTTGTACCATATGTTCCAACTCATGTTAACTAAATCAACTTTTACCTTGCTTTCCAAGCACAATTAGTGTTATTAGCAAAAATTTTCATCTGAAGTTGTAGCATAAACAGGTTGCTATTAGAATTGATAATACCCCTTTATGTAGAATTAAACTCATTGTTACAGTGCATAAAAAAGATACCACAAAACAGACAATCAGCAATGCTATGTAAATACATAAGTCAAGAGTGGTAAATATCGGATAACAGACCTTGGGGAAAGACTTATCACATTCCCACCCGAAAGTATATTTCATTGATAATTCCTTAAAACTTTCAACAGTTTCTGCTATTTCCTTGTGAAGCTTCTGTGAAGCATGGAGAATGTACTTATGCAATCCAGCCTTCACAGCTGAGAGTGCATAACAATCATTGTTCACAGATGCTGAACGCAGATCAGTTAACAATCCTGGCGACATCCTGGGATATTTGCTGTAAAGATGCAGAGTAATAAGATAATCCAAAACAGAGTCCCCTAGAAATTCCATCCGCTGCGCAGAAAAAAAAAATTATAGTTAAGTTAAACCCAAAAGAGAACAGAACTTGCTATGTAGAACCATAAATCATTAAGATACAGAATAGTGAAACATCGTACCACTCATATGTCATTCGTATAATAAAAGCACAGTGGTTTAACAGAATTTCAAAAGCATGGTAGTTTAGCAGAATTATCAAGAGCACAGTAGTTTAGCAGAATTATCTCCAGACCAACCTGATAACATTCTGGAATTTCAGCAAGCATGTAAGAACCATGTGTTAGTGCTTCCACCAACAGAGAAGGATCTTGGAATGAGTAGTTGAGTAAGGACTCTAAAACCCGGACATTAACATGCTTCTCCGCATGCACTTTGAATTGCCTTTGATATGGTATATTTGTAAAGTCAACATT
The DNA here is from genome assembly GCF_000208745.1 of Theobroma cacao. Classification (NCBI taxonomy): domain Eukaryota; kingdom Viridiplantae; phylum Streptophyta; class Magnoliopsida; order Malvales; family Malvaceae; genus Theobroma; species Theobroma cacao. The sequence goes on from NC_030854.1 coordinate 29,806,478, forward strand.
TATACCAATCCAATTCAAAAATAATACTCCAGCTGCTTCACCTCCCACGCTAAGGTATGCACCAATCAGTGCCTCAACAACATCAGCAACCTTCTTATTCTTTAACTTTCTTCTTCCACTAACATATATTTTCCTTGTATTACACAATGTCTCTTCATTTAATGCATAACTTCCAGAATTATAACCAGGAATTATCCAACTTTTGACGTCAAAAGGCTCATTACGGATAAATCCCTGCAGTTTGAGCAATTTTGAAAAGCATATCATAGATTTGAAGAGATTTGCTAGCCACTTAAAGATAATAGTAACGAAGAAGAAAAATGTATTGACTGTAACATTCTAATTAAAACAACTCAAAATCTGATGGCACTGCAGAACTCTAAAATAGATGCCAGCTTAAATGAATAGCAACAAGAAATTTTACCGGAAGTTTCTTGTCACATCCTAGCATACAAAGAGCTGTATTTGAAATAATTTTGTCCTTCCGAATACTAAGAAGGCCTTCATGTTGATTTTGATGTGTTTTAAATAGCTGTTGGCAAACAGCATACTTGAGGAAAGAGTCGCCAAGAGTCTCTAGTGATTCCAAATGAAAATTTTCTTGACACTTTTTGGTGGTAATTGCCTCCAAAACCTACCAAGCATAGTTGCCAAGGTGAAGCAAAGAGTTAGACAACGTATAGAAAGCTGCACTTAAGCTGGCATATCACAAGGATCAAAATTCCATCATAGGAAATTACTTCCATGTAACATAAAAAATTTCGTACAATAATGGTTCAACCATTTGTAAGTCTTTCTTTTTTTGCTTGTGAAAGAACAAAGACTGCTTCATTTGGACTTAAAATCTTCTATACATACTAAGTATACTGTTCTATTTGTGGAGGTAATTCCATATATATTGACCAATTAACTCAAATTTAAATGCTGAATTTCAGATTATTCATAGTCGCATAGAAATGGACGATGACAAATTATCTGTCCTGAACTACTGAAATAATCAGAAAATTAAATATAAAAAGAAGATATATAATCCTCAGTCGTGTCTGAGAATCCAGATATTATGTATTTGTTTTTTAATGAAGAAATTACCTACGTATTGCTACATCCCCATATAATTTTAAGATGTTCTCAATAAATTGTGTAAAGTACCAAAAATATGATAGTAATAAAAATAATTCAGAAGCACACTAGCACACCTTCATAGTTGGAATGGTAACATTTTGCACACAATGATCCTGTTGCATCTTTTTCAAGTTGGTAGCCAGAAGCAAAGACTCAAGTCGATACATGATTGATGGAATAAATGTGAAAGAATAAAATGTGCTAATTGATATGGGAGACATAATGACATCACAAAGCTCAGGAGGCAATTCTACAAATGCATTACTTGATTCTGCAAAACAAATAAAAGAAAAAATAAAATTAAAATAACCTGAACCATTACGAGGTAAATGATAAAAAGGAATTAGATGAAAAGTGCACTCATTTTTACCAATTGAACATGTCAAAAGACTAAACCAATTATGTACTGTAAATTTTGTACAACCATCTCACCTTTCTTTCCAGCAAAACCTCCAACGCAAAACTTATTCCTAACAGTCGAATTCAATTGCTTTACAGTGTCGAGATTCAAAAATAATCTACAGCTATCTTGCTAATATCTAGAAGACAACATACCTTTCTCTTTCTGTCTTTTGCACCTGTGAAGGTAATTGTGCACAGGGAAAACATGTCGCGCATCAAGAAAAGATACTTGACTAAAACGTAATTGGATACCATGGCTGCAATGTCATGTGAGAATCAAATTACTCACAAGGAACATAAGTATAACATATTCCACATTAATTCTTAACAAAAAATACTACAAAACATGCTCACCGAAGTTCATAATACTCCATGTAGGTCATTACACTTCCATTCCTCAGCTTCAAAAGTGAATTTGCAGTTAAATTTTTTAAAAAACCTTTGACAATATAGGCATGATCATTGTGAGGAGTACAGACCAACGAATTTTCAATCATGCAAGCACATAGAAGACCACTTTTGGTCTGTATCATACCAGCATTACATACATGATCCTTCCAAACATTTTCATAAGAAAACAAGACGGAACATACTGATGGCCAATCAATCACAGGATTCTGGCCCAAGTAAGTTGATGGGAGGAGGAGATAATCAATGTCAGAATTATTCCCTGACCTAGGGTCGCCTAACACTTCTGTTAATTTTTCCACTTTATGATCCATAAGAACTCTGAAAACAGCAATCTGAAACCTTTTACTCAAGATAACCTGCCAGGATGATATGGTGCAAAGAGGGGAAAAAATGTTAAATATGAATGCATTACTATATTTTCTATTATTACCATCTGACAACAATAATAAAATTAAAGCATTTAAATCAGATATAATACCTGGCTAGGATCAAGACGTATCAGTCCAACATATTTCAAGTTAACTGTCAAAAAACCCCTATCAACTTCTAATTCAAAACCCATGCTTTTGTTGTCAATTTCAAGCTGACTCCTCACAAGAAGCATGATGTTATGAACAGGAAACTCATAATCAAAGTTCTGCTTCAACTCAATTAAGTAGCAGTAGTACTTTTTCATGTACTCGTGTTCACACTGATTCACCAGTTCAGGTGGAAAGAAAATCGGTTGATCATCATTGTAAGGTTCCCTCCCTACAGATCACATAATTACATAAGATAAACGAAAGTCAGTACTTGTTTTAACATCTTAAAATATATTGAAATTACATACATGAGTCACTGAAGATTAGAAAAAATGAAGGCAATGCATAATTATGACCAATTTCTCCTGCATCAGCCTCTTCCGCAACAATATCAGGAACAAGGTTATCTGTTAAAGCACCAATTTCATGGAGTTGCTTGCACGCTTCAAAGCATGCCTTTTGCTTTAGGGTTTTAATATTTCCCTGGACACAAACAGTCTGTATAGGACAACTCTTCGGAAGATAGAGGGTGCAAACCCCCTTTTCCTTGTCTATGACACACCTTGGAGTTGGTTTAAAGTACCTAGAGAAAACAAACAAACACAAGCAAAAGGAAGCAAACACATTAAGCCATGGAACATAATGAAAATAACACCTTAACTAAATCAAAAGAAAAACAAAGATATTAGCAGAATATACAATAACTAACAACTGATAATCACTAACCCATCTGCCGGAAGACGACAGCAATAGAAGTGTATCAAACCAACACTAGAACTCAGAGTCACACAAGCCCCAGTGCTTGCAACGCGATAGACCTCTTCATCGTATAAGTGATTTCTAAGAGGAGAACATGCATGGGATGCATGGCATAAAGATTCCTTTCTCATTATATCTCCACTAGCAAGATAGTTCTTCAGTCGAGAATGTGTAAAAAAATCTCCGCTACAATTATCAATCAGAACCATAATTAAGGACATAAGAAGATCCACAATATGATTTCTCACAATAATTATGAAAATGAAGAAATTAATAAGATTTCCAAACTTTTAGCAAATGTGATAATGTGATAATGTAATAATTTTAAGGTATTTTAATGATATCTAGCTAAAAAACGGGAAATAAGTTATTCATTGGTAGCACTAGTAATAAAGATTTTTAAATCTTGAGAAATAATATTAGGGGAAGGAATGATATTACCTCTTCACCAACAATAAATAATCTGAATTCTGCATTCTAGCACGTCCACGAGACTGTATGAAACTACAAACTGTTGCTGAAGGATCAAATCTAATAACCAAGTTACATGATTGAACATCTAATCCTTCCTCAAGAATTGAAGTTGCAACAATTATGTTCACCTGCAAACATGGGATTCCATCATTGAGATGCAGCTGGCAATAAATACATTATTTTCAACCATACATGACATAATAACATACCATGCCTTTGCGGAATTCTTCCACAATTTCATTTTGTTTCTTCCTTGTCTGACTGTGCAATCCAGAGTTATTTCCCGCAATGTATTTAGTCTTCCAGCTATTGTGCTTTCGAAGCAGTTCACTCAATAGTGATTGAAGCACAATAGCTGTCATAACCCTTTCCACAAAAATTATACACCTTATGTCCTTCAACTCCCTGAGATGTGGCACACAAGAGAACTTAACAAGAAGATATAATGCACAACAAAGAAAAAAAAAGGGAGCTGGAGATAAGGGGATAGAAATCTTATAGAAGCCATTGAAAGAAACAAATTTTGTTGATCAATTTTGTCATATTCAATTCTTAAAAATCCTTCTGTACAAAATCTATAATCACATTTGATGAACTCATTACATTCAGTTACTTATGTTTTAAAATAAATAAAATCTAAGTTAAATACATTTTCAGTTGCCATTTCTTACAATTCTTATGTTCTCTCCAACTCTCTATGGCCTAAAATATCATCCAAGATAAAGTACAGTCCATTCAAGCATTGTTTAAGGCTAAAGTAGGCACCACAGTCAAACACACACAAGAAAGCATTCTTTAAAATCTTTGCTGTATTTAAGGTATCATTGTTTCTTCCTAAAATAAACTTTAAGTAATTGGATAGCAGAATGTAAAAATTTTAAAGGTTAATAATACTATCTTAGCACATAATAAACCGATAGAACAAGAATACAACATTACAACAAATCAAACTGCATTAAACATATTTTACCAATCGACAATCATGATACCTGTATTCAAAAAGAGATTCAATGAGGCAGAAAACTTTTGTGGTAAGAAGCCCAGCATCCACACTGGCTTTAACATTATTAGCAATGGTCCAATCTGGACCTATATGGTGAAATCAAAAACAAAGACAATATTTAAGAAAAATGATTAACCAACTGCTCATCAATTCACAATAAGAGGAAAAAGAATTACCAGATGGTATGCGAGTTTCAAATAACTGACAAGCAACCAAACTGTAGTTCTTGACAATTTTCTCGCCAACCACACCCAGTTTCCCCCCCAGAAGAAAGTCACTTTCATAACATGACAAGTACTCTGCAGCCTATTACAATACACAGACTCAGTTATATCTATGGCACTTTGTCAGCAATAATTTAAGTGACCATAACATTCTAGAAAGGTACCTTCAAAGCCAACCAGACACCAAGCTCATCTAAACAATGCACTAAAGCTGAATGTATCTTTGACATTTTCTTTCTAGTAGATTCTGTCACAGAAGCTTCAAGATCCAAAATGTCCAACGTACATTCATGCTGAAAAGCAGTGCATCTACTGTCAGTATCCTAATAGAACAAAGCAGCCTAGTATAATGAAATATAAGCACCAGGGACAAGAGAATTACATTCAGGCCTTCAAACTTCGTAAAACACCCACAAGTATAGATGGTAACTCCATGAGAAAACAACTTTATTCCTCACCTTTGCATCCTAAGACAGTTTATTTCGCGGAGCTTAAGTATGTGGTGATTAGTTAGGAGTCCTAAAACTTGCTAGATGGAACCATCATAAGTTCTAATGCATCTCCAATGACAAAAGGCCACATACATAAATAAATATACATAATACATCTTGTTCAATGGCATATCACAGAAGTGTCATATTTTTGAGAAATGTGTCATATCCATGACGTATTGCAGTCAGTGGTCTAATTGCTCTCTTTTTTACTGCCTTTTCAATATGAACATGATCGGATGTGTTGTTTTCCTTAATCACAAAAACCTAACCTGCCAAACCACAATCATAGTGTCACAGCCTTCCACTCACCTTTCCCTTCACAAAATACACAGAAATCTTTAACATTCAGTGCTGCCAATCAACTCCAGCAACCAGTCTTCACACATCCAGCCTCCCAAGTCCCAACATTCTCAACTCCCAAATGATCAGGTTCAAAAGAGACAATAGAGAAACAATTCCCTTTCCTAGTATTTTCTAGATGCAAAATCCCCAATTTTTCCAGGCTAAGCTACCAAAGAAGCCGCTTTGGAAGATTTAACCAAAATCTATCCTCTGTCATTAGATCTGTTGACACTATAATCAAACAAAAAGGTATTGATGCTAAGTTCAAGTCGCATAAACTATAGATTCACCAATCACATTAAAAATTCCAAAAATTTAGTAACAATTGAAAAGTCATCAATCATATAAACCTTATTAAGAGACAAGAAATTTCTAAAATTAAACTGGAAACAGAAAAAGTTTCATCAAAGATTATACACACCTTTACCTTCAAAACATTCAATTCTTCTACCAAGCGTGCATATAAAACATATGGTATTTCCATATGTTCGTAAAACTTGAACTTTGGAGTTGAAAATGGTACAAACTGAGCAAGCACAGATTCACTTATGCACGTATACACCTTCAAAGGGGAAAACATACTATGTAAGCACTAAAAAGGTAATCTTCCTATAACGGTACAATTATGTCCCAAACAAACAAAACCATAAGGGGAGGCAAGCAATGCAAAGATGTATAATAAAAATCTATGAATCCAAAACTCACGTGCTAAAAAGCATATAATACAAAAATGTACAAGGAGCAAGAAATACATGAAGCAACCCCTATTAGGATTGGATAGTTTATTTTAAATTTTACATTTAAGACGAGAAAAATATTTACCGGAAAAAATGGTTTGCCCAGAGGACTATCCCATTTACATGAAGGTCAAAAAAAAAGGGTTGAGACTTGATATGTGTAAGTCCTATAGATGAGAAAAATAACCATCTAAACATTCCAAATAACCAAAGTTGAGAACAAAATAAAGCTGTATAATTTATCTTTCCTTAGAAGTTAGAACTGACAAACAACAGATAATACAGCAGAAAACATAAAGTATCCAGCCAAATCTAATGAAAGAAGAAATACTATTTAGGTGGATAAAAACAAACTCTAATTTCAACCACTTTCACTAATTAGGTTAGAATGTGTGTCAAGTGGCAACATAGAAAGGGTAGTAACTACAAGGGACATTGCATATGATAAAAGAAGAGTTAAATTTACAAATTCGTTAACCAAACTTTACTAAAATGTACAAAGAGTTGCCATATGTCATATATGTTGAAAATAAAAATAATCTTTAATACTCTACATTTCACGCGTGGCAAACACGTGGCATGTTCTTATTGACTAAATGCCACCCAAGCAAATTAGACTAACGGTGTTAACTATTGGACTCACTTGGCACACATTTTGAAAGTTTTGAGTGCACATTGCACAGTATTTTAGTTCAGGTACCAATTTGTAAATTTTGACATATTTTGAGTGCCAAATGTGTAATTAACCCAATAAAAGAACCTTAAACATAGTCATGAGTATCATAGCTTAAATAGAGGGAAATTATGTAAGAACTTAGTGGAATGTTTAACATGCTAGTTGAACATAAATCATCTACACGTTCAGACTGAAGCAAAAACAAAACAGAATTAAGTGAAACTGAGAGTGAAGAGTATACTTTGAGAGTAAATATTAACACTCATAATTACCTAAAGCAAAAGATAGAGACATCTTCTGATAAAAGATTAAAAACCATGTTTGCAATGAAGAGAAATGGAATAATACAATGTGTGGAACAACTGAGAAATGGTAAAACACAATAAACTTAATCAAAGCATCGATGTTTGGATTGGAGGGTACATGTGGATTTGCTTGAAAATAAGACTGAAAAAGGTCTACCAAATATTTTAGCCACCAGGAACAGAAACAACTAAGAGAAAACTATTGCATGTATAAAACATAATTGAAAGGAAAAAAGACAAGGAGCTAAAATTTTAACACTGATTTGAATCAGCCATTAAATATTCCAACCTTGTATTAACTTATTTTATCTCTTTGTTTCATTATCACATAGTAAAATACACACACACACAGACATATGTACTACATTGGGTATATATGATAAACACAATATATATCCACCCCATATCTCTAAATAATCATGGTCTCCTAAAAGAGAACAATGAAGAAAGAAACAAAGAAAGAAGAAAACCCCTTTATAGACTGCTTACAGTTCTATTAGTTAGCAATGAAAGTCATTTCTTCTTTTTCAAGACTTGCTGGTCAACACCAATTGTTTGTATCTTTTTCCACTTATTCTCATAGTCCTACTAATTTAGCAGGACCATCTACAGAGTATTCTAATTCCTCCCGACAAATACTTAAATGTTTAAGAATGCTATCAGGCTTCAAGGCTTTTATTTACACATTTTGGACTGCTTTCATTTCAATTTTCTTTCAATAAATCGCTTCAACTCAAGGCATTTTTATTTTCATTAACAAACAGTCCTGATTTCAGCAGACCTTTAGTAAACTTTTATAACTCCACTCCATGATGAAGTTGTAAAATAAGAAAACTGAAATAGAATAATCTTATTAAAACAGAAAAGAAAAAGTGACCTTTGAATTCATAATTGTCTCCAGTTCATGGATCTTCTGCCAATAGCTATCAACTGGGCTTGCCGCTGGTGTAATAGACACAGGTGAAATATTCAAATATTATAAAAATGCAAGCACAAATAACCAATATAAACTAAACTGAAAGCTTGAATGACCTTTTGACTTTATAGGGGAAGCAGTCATCCCAAAAATCCTAGGAAGATCAGATACACCAGCTTCTAATTTGTGATGATAGAATTCCTGTAATTGCAAACAAATCCTCAAACATAACCAAAAAATTCAAAAGCACACTTTACATCTGACATACTCCAATAACCTGATGTTTGTCTATTAAATAGAAATAGGACAAGAAATACCGACTTTCAGCTGCATAATTCTCATTGCCCTAGCCAAACAACATTTATGGCAAATCACCAATTATGTAATAATTTTTTTTAATACGAGTATGATTGACTCCATGAGATAATATATTATCAAAAGGAAATGCCTATTATGTTTTCTTTACTCCCTTGTTATAACAAATGATTCATATTTAATCCATCAAAAGATTATTAAAATAACTTAAATATATCCAATAATAACACACTCAATTATGTAACTATGCAATTTATGCAATAATAAAACATCATGCTACCTAGCCTGGCCATAGCTTTGCGGAAGGAAAACCAATCTTACAATAAAAGATAAGGAACAAAATTTGCCAGTTCTGTAAGTGTGCGCTGCCCATGCATCCAATTAAATTGTTCATAGTTACGTCCAAAGTCTTACACAATTTGCCATACTGAAAAATTACTTCGATAAATATCATAAGATCAATATGCTAAAACGTAAAACAAGGCAGTAATGCATATGTAGACAAGCTAAAAACCCCTCCTTCATTCATTTGCCATCTACTTACTAAGGTGTAATTTTGACCAAATGTGAATTAGACTGGCATTTCCATATGATAAGAACCATGATGATGCTTAGAGTTGAAAAAATTAAAATATAATGAAGAAAGGATGAATAGAAAGACAACTCACTGTCATAATGCAAGCATAAGGGTGTTTTCCTCTGGCATGATGGCATTCATCAATTATCAAAACCTTTATCATGTTTATCTTGAAAAAGCTATGCCTCAATCCATTAAGTAAAATTTGAGGTGTCATCACAAGCACCTGTCAGTAAGAAAGAAAAGTTATCGCTAGCTGCATGTACCAAATCTAACAAACATTAGAAAGATGATAGTTATTGGACTTGAAATTATAAAAGTGGAGCACCACTTTTGCAACATATAACGCTTATGCCATTAACTAGCAGGACAAATTCCAATTTTGGATTTACCGTAGAGTTAATAACGGTTCACAAAATTTGGCAGCATGCAAACTACTTCTTAACCACAATCCTTGCTGTTAATCATCATTAAAAAAATAAATATACAAAATATTTCCTAAAACATATATCTTGATGGCAAATCAACAGCTTAAATACACTTTGTATGGCTCCTTTTCAGACTGAAGTTCAAGTGATCCTCCAGAATTTAATTTCTGACAAAAGCATTACCAAACAAATTGAGTCAAAGAAAGTGTCACAAACTAGGGGTCAGAATGGTGGAGGGTGGCTTCTATACGCACAAAAGTGTCTTGCAGGCTCTTACTTGGTATTGGTGATCATTTGAGAAAGATACATCCAACACCAGAACCTTCATTATTCCACAAGTATCACCGGTACAGACCAATCAATATCTTTCAAGTTTAAGAAACGAACACACTCTAATATTCCATGTCAATCACCACCAGTTGTAACTGCTGTTTACTAACATTTTTTGTTTTGGTCTATCAACACGATGCTTAAGGATATTGAAAAATTTGTTGGCCACTAGTCAAAGAAAAGTTTATAAACTTAAAATCATGGAAACTAAAAAATAGAAGCAAATAAAAGAAAACTGACAACTAAACTTTACAAAAAAAAGAAGGATATCCAATTGAATTAAAAAGTCAGGGAAGCAGCCAGTCAATGGCAGAGCCAAGGTGGTTAATTTTTTTATTATTATATGCATAAAATTTGAGATATATAGTATGATTACCCTTATGATTACCTTTTAGCCACCCTCATGCAAAATCTTGGATCACATCACATAGCATATACACAATCTACCACATAGAGGATTGAAGGAAAGTACTTGCTCTACATCACTACCATATCAATTGTAAGATATATATAGAAGACCCCACCTCATATTTCTCGATTTCTTGCTTCCATTTCGCAGCATCCCAAAAGTCAACGTCCATTTCTCCCCAATACTTACCCACATTCAAGTCCGTATGCATTTCCACAGCATCAGCTTGCTAATTGTTACGTGAAACAATAAGAGAAACAACAAATCAAAAGCTTCTTTTTTTTCAATTTTAAAGTTTAATGTCCATACATAATAACTCAAAGATGTTATGCAAAACTTATAAGATAAAAAAGAAGTCCACGTCCACTACTTCTATAATCCTCAAATTCAATTTTGTTTCAGGATTCTGTAATTACATTACAGCCATAAAACTCTACTAGACCATGTGCGTGCTTCTGAATTTGAGCTTTCCTAAATGTACCTATGTACTAAAAATATACATGGGACAGATACCAATAAAAAAGTCTCAGCATCAAAAACCACACTGAACACCTCCTATTTTTCTAGTAATGTTATGATATGAACAGGAAGATGTGTAATTTGACATACTTGCTTAACCAGGACAACTTGGGGAACCAAGAAGACAGCACAAAAAGGTGAAGGCTTGCGAAGAAGGTGTCCGTAGCTGCGGAGAAGCATGATGGCAATCAGTGTCTTGCCGGAGCCAGTTTCCAAGTATGTTATCGTGTTTTGCTTGATAGCTTTTTCCAAAGCTTCACGCTGATAACTGTTGCATAAACAATTAAATGCAGAAAACATTAAAACTCTCTACATTAGTTCTTGAGATAAGAAAGGGTAACAAGAACATATAATAAAGAGAGAATATTTATCCCAGATCAGCAGTAAACCATCAAAACAAAAGACAAAGAGAACAACCTTCTGGCAAACGGGAGAGAATCAGCAGATAGTTCTTGTGTAATGTCTATCTCCATATCAACTGGCTCCATGACCGGCCAATTTATCAGCTTGACACACTTGCTATTCTGCCTGTAAAAGCAAACACATTAACCCATACGTAAACACATGCCCACAAAAGCAAAGCTATGTGCATTTAGAATTATAACATATAGATAAAGCTTTAAAAAAATCAGATATAGAAAAATTTAAGAAAACCCATTTCTTATTTTTCTCTAACAACATCAATCTCCAACAAATTCAAACCTTCAAACAACCCACCTTACGTCTCTCTCTTTCAAACACTATCAATAAACTGACAAAGAAATCAAGAAATCTAAGAACAACCCAAGAAAAGGGAGCAAAGAAGCAAAAAGAACAAAGAATATAAACAAGGAATGGAGCAATGTTGATGATATACTTGTGAAGGTGTTGTAAAAAGCAATGAGGAACTCAAGTTATCAATGGCAGATGCTCTGTTTTCCTCGTTTTCTCGTGGTTTTCCGAGAACAAAGAAAACAGAACACCTGAATTACTATCGAATAAAGGCTACAAGGTGGACTGGAGAATATCAAAGGTCGTACAAAATTTTGAACTTGCTGAGGAAGGATTGAATATTTTTTTTCTTTATATTTCTTGTAGCCTTCGTCTGTAAGTTTCTGAGTCCAAAGTAGCACAGCAGAGTATAGCACTAATTATAATTGTAGAAACACCACCACAATAAAGTTACACAGAGACAAAGAAAGTGACAGTCAGATTCTCAGGAAGAGGAGCGACTCGAAGTGGGACCCTCTTTCTACATTTGGTTAATTCAAACCTACTGCTTTCTCTCTCTCTCTCTCTCTCTCTGTCGCTTTACTTCTTGTGGGCTTTGCTTTGGGACTGTAAAACCAAACCAGCTCACGAGTAACCATTTACGGAGCTTCCAAACTGCATTACCAAATAGAGAATGATAATCCTGTTGACTCAAAGCCCAAGACCAAATCATCCTGTTTTTCCATGAGTATTTTTTTATTTTCTGCTTAAAGAAATGTTTTAAATATTTATATTTGGCACGCGCCTTTTTGGTAAGATGCAAGTGATGTGTGAAAAAAGTAGGTAACAGGTGAATCTCTATTTAGCTAAGTATTTATTTATTATTATTATTTATTGTGACATAAAAGACGTTTCAAAAGATGCCATTGCATTATAAAACAAAAAAAAAATCATGTATTTGAACAGGAATTATATAAGTTTCAAAGATGCAAAATTTTATATTATATATATATAAATTATTTAGAGTGAAATAAAATGTAACAAATTAACTACAAAGAGAATAGAAGTTGCAATACTTAAGAAAAAAATGTCAAAGATTATTTGCATAAGTGAGTTTTGTTATACATATGAAAATATTTAGGTTTTCTTTTTTATAATTGAGGGAGAAGCGATTCGAACCCTACTCTTTAAGTAAAAAGATTATGTATCAACCAATAAGATAAATACTCTAGTACATGAAAATATTTAGGTTTGTTTAATCATATTTTCTTTTATTGACAATGGAAATTTGTTTACAATTAAAATTAATTGGAAAGTTGTGGTAATGGGTTTATTTTATTGATAAAATACGCACATAGATATATTTTAATGAGTTAAACTGAATTTAGTAATACTTAATTATTTCATATTCTAATAACTCGAATCTTTAGGTTCTAAGTATTGATTTTATCCATCTATATGCGAGGTTAAATTGGTTAGAAAATTTTATTAACTGATTTTGTGTAAAAATCTATCTAAACTTACCGAATTTTGCATTTAACGAACTTAACCATTTAATTGACTTCAATTCGTTATTTCGGTTTTGATCGATTTAACCGAATTTTTAAAATTTTTAAAAGTATGCAAGGTTAAATTTGTCAGGAATTTTAATTAACTAATTTAACTGATTTTGTGTAGAAACTTAATTGATCTGACCAAATTTTGCATTTAATTGACTAAATTATTTACTTGACTTTAATTCATTAATATGATTTTAATCAATTTAATAAATAATTTTTAATTTTTAAATCTATTTAATAGTTTATTTTAAACAATTATCGATATTATATCTTTCTTACTGTTAATATAACTTTTATTTTAAGAAAAATAATTAAACATTTGTTTTGACATTAAAATAAAAGGAATATAAATCATTTCAATATTATAGTAAAATGAATTAGTGACTATGTGACATAAGTTTTCATATAGTAAAATAGAAAATATAATACTTAAAAAAACTCTCAAACTATTTAGAAAAATCTAAATAAATTTTTATTTTTTTATTATATTCAATCAAGCCCATATATAATTATTTTAAATCAAATAAATTCTTATACTTTTTATTTTGAGCTAAATTAACCCTTATAATTAATAGTTGATTTAATCAAAATACCATTTATCATTTTATACCATGTGATGTTAACATGACATGTTAAAATATTATAATTGATTATCACGTAACATGTTCACATATTGTAATTGATAATGGTAAGGCATATTAATATAGTACAATGACATTAACATGTGACATTTTTTACCCTTCACGTCAGTGTTATGTGGATATAAGATAACAAGTACCATTTTAACTATTGAAAATTACTCAACTATATATTATAAGAACTTATTTAATTCAAAATAAGAGTATAGTGCTTGATTAAATGCAATAAAAGAATAAGGGTTTATTTAAATTTTCTTAACTAATTCAAGGACTTTTTCGAGTATTATGTCAAAATAGAATTTATTCCACTACCAAATTGAAGCATATATAAGATTAAAAATGGCAAATTGGTAAATTGGCATGAATAATTTAAACTATTATATAATTAATAATTAGATAAGGCTTATAACCTTATAGTATATTATGACATATTTTAAGTTTTAGGCTTTAAAGGGGGAAGGGTTATTATATAATCATATTTATATTATAAATTTAGAGTTTTGAGGGAATTATTTTAATTTTTGATGATGAAATTAGATAATTAGATAAGGGTTATAGCTTTATAGGACATTAGGATTTATTATAATTTTTAAGCTTTAAAGACAAAGGGTTTATTATATAGTTATATTTAAATTACAAATTTTAAACTTTAAGAGACTTTTAGATGATGGAAATTATATTAATCAAATTATTAGGACAACTAGATTAAGTTACTAAGTTATTTAAATAGATTAATTTATCACTTAAATGTTAGGAATTAGGACTTAAATTGTTTGGATTAATAAATTAGATTAAGAGAAGAAGGATCTAGAAGATAATAAGGTTTTATACTTTATAATATAATGGTTATATTACAAATTATATGATTAATTAATTAATTATATAATTAAAATTTAAACCTTAAGAGTTAATATCTAGGAGAATCTAATTGATTACTTTATCATGAATTAGATTAAATCATTACTTAGGCATTAAGACTTAAGACTTTAGTCTCTTAGATTAATTAATTAGTAAGTTAGGGATTTGTAATTTTTGTAGATGATTTGTTCGAATAAAGCATATTGATTAATAAAAAAGCCATTTGTATTTTTCAATATTATATAATAACAAGTGAGATGATGGTCACATATTTGGTAAATAAAGAAACCTTTACATAGCTTTGCATTATATTTAATTATCTATGTGTTTGATATGATTACATCAACCAAAGAATGGTAAGCAATGGAAAGGAAGAATGAGTTTCGCTCCTTCCATTCTCATGAAATTAATTTCTAAGGACTACTTCAGCTTGAAGTAAAATTCAGCAAAGTTGGGAGTCNCAAATCCACGTTGCAGATAATGTGAAAAAGTGGTGCCATCTCTTTTTGCCAAAGTAAGTTTCCCACTATGGATACCTAGATTGAAATCAAACCCTCTAAATCTAATGGTGATTATTTAATAGCCTAACACTACCTTATTGTAGAATTCACTGTATAAACCCAACAAAAATATGTATAGATGATAATATATATATAAAAGCATTTCTTAACTCCGAATTCCTTCAACTTTTGCTATTGCGTCTCTTTCAAGTTCGTAACTCCCAATCTTTCACTTCTCTTCCTTTCTTCTCCTTTACTCATTCTCCTCCTGCTTTCTTTTATTATTTCCAAACCCTTTTTTCTCTACCACTTGTACCCATTTTCAATAAATTCCTTTCACAAGGTAGAAGATGTGCCTTGCTTTGTTCAATTGCTTCGTACCCGTCCCCAAGGGTGGAGCTAGTCAAATTTTATTGGGGGGCCAAACATAGTTAAATAAGAGTTAAAAATTTTATAACTTTAATATGTTAAATTCAATCAATAATAAAAATATTGATAATAGAAATATAAACTAAATATAAAACTATAATTTGTAAAATATAAATTGTAAAAAATGATATATAAGATTAATAATTTTTTCTTATATAATCAGAATTATTTAAATACTATATATTCAAGAGAATTTCATTTTAACTAAATATAAAATGTAAAGCGTATAAAAAAAATATACTCAAGTTAATTTTCTCTTACATAATCAGGATTAATAAAAAAAATGATACGTTGATGAAATTTTAAATAACAATGTAATATTATAACTTATATTTGAGAACTATATAATAAATTATTAATTTTTAAACATTAAAATCATAGAAAATAAAATTTATGTAACATAAAAAAGAAAAACATGGCAAGTAGAAGGTAGATACCACATATTACATAACTAAAAAGAAAGAAAAAGAATATGGTTAATAGTTTGTAGAAATTTGAGGAAGAATATTTATAGAAACTTATAACATATGAACAAATAAAATAAAAATAAACAAATAAACAAATATAAATAAAAACAATAATATAAATTAAAAAATTTAACGTTGAGTAAGATAAGTGAAATCATTTTATTATTTTTTATTTATATTAATTATTAAATAAAACATTATTTTAAGGAAGCTAGTAATAGAATATACAAAAAAATTTAAAAATTTTTATATGTTATGGTAAAAATTTTAAAAGTTTTGGAGGGGCCATATAAGGAGGCTTCGCCCTTGCCCGTCCCCGCCCTTTTCTTGTGAAATTTACTCAATTAGTAGTTACTGTTGTTAGAATGAAGCATTATGAGACTACTGTTTCTCTATTGAGACAAATGGAATTACTAGGAATCAGACATAATGTTTACACTCTCACCTTGCCGCTCGAATTTTGGGTTTTTGCTTTTAGAGAAAATGTTGAAGTTACCTTTAACACCTTCGCTAATGGGTTGTCTGTCGAAGCTAAAATAGATGCTCAAGCTGTTTGATGAGATTGTCAAGGGATGGTTATTATTGAATAAAATGCTTGCTAACAATTGCAAACCAATCATATACTATACAAAGTGAAAAAAAAACCCCATGGACACAGAGAGAAAGAGAGCGAGAGAAAGGAAGAGCGATAAGTATAGAGAGAGAAGCAGGAATAGGGAGCGAGAGGTTTGGCAAGATGGACAAATCACTACTGGACAAGGAAAAGAGGACCCGTGGGGGGTAAAGAAGTGGAGGAGTAGGCTATGCTCAGCTTTTGTGGGTAACTTGAGTATGAAGGTGGATTGGAGGATTTAAAAGCAAGTTTTTTATGAATATGGAGTCGTGGTTGATGTCTTTTTCCCAAGACAAAAAATCAAAGCAGAAGCTAAATATGCTTTTGTGAGATACAAGGAAATTAGTGAGCTTAAAAGAGCTATTCAAAGGGGTAAGATAGGTGGATTTATGGAAGAAAAATTCGGGTATCCAAGGCAAAAATGCCGAAGGACAACAGAGAGGCTCACAATATGAGTAGTGTGAGGGGAATCACTAAGAAGATGATGACTAACAATAGGATGAATTATAAATAGGCCCTAAGTAGAAACATGAACATAAGAGAAGTAAAGGTGCAAGGAAAAGAGGAAATGGAGAAAGTTGATGCTAGTTAGGGGAAGGAAACCAAAAGCAGTGAAGAGTGTGGAAAGGAGGTCAAAACGATTCTGATTGAAAATGATGAACTTGATTGGCTGGATTGTAGTGAACAAGGTCAATTGCGAAGGCTGGTATGTTGTAGAGCTATCCAGAACGCTCTATTTTGTCAAGGGGTAAACACCTGTGTTCGTCCAATTAGGGGTCAGTTCGTTCTAGTCTCGTTTGGGAGTAAAAAGGAGATAGAGACTCTCCTGAAGCATTATTGGGATATCTTCGAGCCATGGTTTGTTTCCCTCTATCCTTATAGTGCTGAGCAGGAGGTAAGAACATACAAAGTGTGGGTTAAAATTGAAGAAATTCCTCTGCACATATGGCATGAGGACAGTTTCAGGGAAATTGGAAATGTGTGGGGCAGGTTTATTCAAGCGGATCAGGATACGCTAGATAAATGGAGACTTGACTATGCGACTATTCTCGTGAAAATGAGATCACTTCAAGATATTCTACCTTTCACACCAATAGAGGTCAATGGGAAAGGTTGTCAAGTCAGAGCAACAATAAAGGAAGTTCTGAACTGTGCGGCAATACTAAGAGGTGACGAACCATTCAGTGAATCATTGGATAACGGGCCGACAGAGTTTTCCATAGGAAGAGTTCAGAAGGCTGAGGCAGAAGGGACAGAGAAAGGAAAGAAAGGTATAGGGAGGGTAGAATCGTCTCTTCAAGTTAAGGAATCTTTTAAAGAAGGCGCTTCAAATTCAAATTTCAAAAAGGGGGACACAGTGGAACGAAAGGGAGTTAAGACAAATAGTGTGGAGGCCCAAGACCAACTGGTTGGAGATGAAGCAATGAAAAGTGTCGAATCAAACCCAGAAGAAAGAGAACAGTTAGGCCTGTTAAATAAAACGGGTTCAATTATAGAAATGGTAGCAAAAAGGGTAAGAGCCTAATCTGTGAGTCTCGATGGATCAAATGTTGGCAATCAAAACCATGGATCAGACAATGAAGAGGGAACATATCAAAGTAAGTATAAAAAGGATACAAGGGGGCCAAAGGGGGTTGGAGGGAATACAGAAGTGCTGGGGGTAAGACTGTACCCAAAAGGAAATATGAAGAACAACCTATAATGGAGAAAATCAAAAAGCTAGAAAGGGAGAAGGAAGACGAACAAGTGATGTAGACGAAAGTTACTTTCAGGGAAAAACGAGAACAAGACCAAAAAAATGAAGGGAAACCAATGTTGAGGAAGAAGAGAAAATTGCCAGATCGGCGGTTTCAATTGAATAAACTGAGGTTACACAGGCTGTCAGAAAAATGGCTACGGTCAAATATTCATGATTCAAAGTCAGAAGGAAAAAAAGAGTTCTTACAAAACAGCG
This sequence comes from Theobroma cacao, assembly GCF_000208745.1. Taxonomy (NCBI): domain Eukaryota; kingdom Viridiplantae; phylum Streptophyta; class Magnoliopsida; order Malvales; family Malvaceae; genus Theobroma; species Theobroma cacao. Next base: position 29,825,150 of record NC_030854.1, read on the forward strand.
ATGGAAAAAAAATAGAAAGGAAAGTTAGGGGGAAAATTAATAGAGCACTTAAAGAGAAGAGTTAAGCAAATTGAAATCGAAATTGAGGAAAGTGGAATGGTTTTCCAGAGGTAAGAAATGTGGGTATAAACTGTACAAAGAGAATGATGAAGAGGAAGTGGGGTGCTTGGGTAGTCAGATGATAGGTATCAGTGGTACTGTGTTGAGACAAGAAGTATATTCAAAAAACGAAGAAGGTCGGAGCACGCATTTAGAAGAAAAAATAAAAGGGAAAAATAAGAGGGAAAAGAGTATACCGAATGATACGGGTGAAGTCGATAGGGCGGTTGTAGTAAGGATTCCAGAGTGTGAGAATGGTACAGAGGTGGGCGATGAAGACAATGACAATGAAACTAAATTGATTTTTGAAATGAGTAGATTAATGAGATTTGAATTTGTTAAAGGAGATGAGGAAGTGTTTAGATACTTTACAAGCATGGAAGAGGACAAGGTAGAAGGAGTCACCAACATGTAAGTGTGTTGTTCGATGTGAGTCTGTGTGTTTTTATTTTTTGAATGATTATAATCTCATGGAACGTTAGGGGACTAGGTAAAACTGAAAAAAAATGGGCTATGAATAATGTGGTGAAAAGCCATAGGCCGGATATGATTTTTATTCAAAAATTAAAAGTGCAGGAGATTGAATGGAATTTTTATGAGAAAGTGTGGGGACCCAGAAGTGTTAAGATCAGTGGAAGTTTTATGGCTTCAGTAGGAAGATTAGGGGGATTAGTTAGTATATGGCGTGATGATTTCTTTCAAATGTGCGAACAGATACATAACCAATATTTCCTTGTGATTATTGAGAAGGTAAGGAAGGTGGAAAAATGTTGTGGTTTTATTAATATATATTGTTCGAATGAAGAGAGCCTAAAACAAAAATTGTGGGAGGAATTAGAGCAGCTGATAAGAAGTATTAACATTTTATGGTGTTTAGGGGGAGATTTCAATACCATAAGAAATGAGCAGGAAAGGGTGGGAAAAAAATGAATTGAGAGATCTGAAGAGAGGTTTAATGAGTTTATTGATAATTTAGCACTTGTTGGTCTGGAATTGACAGGGGATAAGTATACTTGGTGCGGGTTCAAAGATGATTGGATTTTTAGCAGACTCGATAGATTTTTGGTAAGGATTGATTGGCTTCATATCGAACAAGGGTTGGTCCAGAGCTACCTTTCAAGTTCATTTTCAAATCACAACACCATTGTGTTAAGGACAACTTCCTTTCGGTGGGGGCTTAGGCCTTTCAAGATGTTTAATTATTGGCTCTATTAGAAGAGTTTCCAACAGACCGTTAAAGATCATTGGAATGGGAACGAAACAAAAGGTGCGAGGGAAGTTAAACTATGTGAGAAACTGATAACCTTGAAGTCGAAAATTAAGGTGTGGCAAACAAAGGAGATATGATGCACAAGAAAGCTCATTCAAAAAACTGAAGAAGAATTGAAAATGTTGTTAGTTGACAGTCACAAAAAACTTGTTCAGGATGCTACAAAGTGGGAAATTATGCAAAAGAACGCTGAACTATGGAGGTTGTATAAAACGGATGAAGTAGAATAAAGGCAGAAATCAAGGTGCAAATGGGTTCAAGAAGGTGATCACAATACAAGGTATTTTCACGCCATCGCTTCAACTAGAAGAAAGACTAATTTTGTTGAGAAAATCAAATGGGGGGATGATTTATATGATAAACCACAGGATATTAGAGGTGTCATTGTAAGTTATTTCGAAAATCATTTTGCTGAACGGGAAGTTCTTGAACTACGAGACATGAAATGTCAATTTAAGTCCCTTAAAGTGGAATCAATGAGGCTGCTCGAAAGACCTTTCTCAGAAGAGGAAGTGTGGGATACAATCCTCAGTTGCGATGTGAGAAAGCACAGGGACCAAATGGATATGGCATGAAATTTTTCAAGAAGCAATGGTGTGTAGTTAGGAAAGATGTGATGAATTACATGGAGGAATTTCACAAGAAAGGAAGGCTGGGAAAGGGAGTCAACTCTTTTTTTATTACTATGATTCCTAAAGTCCAAAATCCTATAAGTTTAAATGAATGCTGACCAATAAGCTTGGTTGGATGTGTGTATAAAATTGTGACAAAAACACTGGCTAACAAAGTGAGAAGGGTACTGAAAGAAATCATTGGTAGGAACCAGTTTGCTTTCGTACAAGATCGACAGATTTTGGACTGCTCGCTTATTGCGAATGAGGTGGTTAATGCATTCAAAAAAGGGAACGGATGACTGATGTTTAAGATTGATTTTGAAAAAGCGTATGATTATGTCAATTAGAATTTCTTGATTTAATCATGAGAAAAATGGGGTTTGGTGATTGATGGAGTCTTTGGGTGAAAGAATGTATCAGCTTGATTATGGTATCAGTCCTTGTGAATGGATCCCTTACAAAACAATTTAAAATGAAAAGAGGGATACGTCAAGGATGCCCTCTATCTCCTTTCTTATTCATAATCACTGTGGAGGCACTAAGCTGCATGCTCAAGAGGGCTGAGACAAAGGGACTGTGTAGGGGTGTGAACATTGGGAAACAAGGTTTAAATATTTCTCACCTGCAATTTACGGATGACACGCTCTTGTTCTGTAACAAGGAATTGGAATAGTTGAGAGCTATGAAAAGAATTTTAAAATGTTTTCAGAGTGTTTCAGGTCTGAAAATTAACTACCAAAAGAGTCAGTTGTTGGGTATCGGAATAAAAGAGCAGTTGATCAACAAGTGGGCAAGAATCATAAAATGCAGAGTGGGGAGGCTCCCATCTACTTATCTTGGGTTACCGTTAGGCGTTAATCACAACACAATGGGCTTCTAGAATCTAGTCATTGAAAAGGTTAGGAGCAAACTGTCAAGCTGAAAAGTAGAATCTTTGTCCATTTGAGGTCGAATAACTCTACTAAGATCAGTCTTGGCAAATTTTCCCAATTACTATATGTCTCTTTTTTATCTCCTAAGCGGTGTGAAAAACAAAATTGAACAATTGCAGAGAAAGTTTCTGTGGGGTGACACAGAGGAAAAAAAGAGAGTGCATTATATTAAGTGGGAAGTGGTCAACAACTACAGAAACTATGGAGGGATCAGAATTGGAGATTTGAGCATTCGAAATAAAGCCCTCTTCAATAAATGGATTTAAAGGTATGGTAACGACAGAGGGAGTTTATGGAGAGAACTGATTGCTGATAAGACTAGTAGTGATTCATCTGTCCTAATGCCAAACACAAGAGTTAATAGAAACTTTTCTTGCCACTGAAAAAAAAAATTATTTGTCCTCTGATTAAATCTAACAAATTCTTATTGCAGGTAACCTCTAATCTTGGTTTTGCTAGAGGTAACAGAGAAAACATAATGTTTTGGATGGATGAGTGGATCGAAGGTCACATTCTTGTTGAAAAGTTCCCTATGATTTTTACACTATTGACAAATAAAGTCGGTAAAGTGGCTGATTTTGGTAGATGGTCCAGGAATGTATGGATATGGGATATCCCTCTACGCAGGTGCCTCTTTGATTAGGAGATGAGTCAATGGTACAGTCTCGGGGACATTTTGAAAGAGATTCAACTTAGCAAGGAAATGAAGGATGGCCTTGTCTGGAAAGGTAAAGCCAGTGGCAGGTACTCGACTAAATCGTTCTATCGAATGCTTCCAACGGTGACAAAGAGGAAAGAAAGATATGGAAAGATGTATGGGCTGGTATAGCACCGCACCAAATAGAAGTGTTTGTTTGGTAACTTCTCTATGGAAAGATTGATGTCAAAGTGGAACTGGCAGCTAGAGGGATGTTTCATGAATCCTCTGACTTATGCATTCTGTGCAACGTGGATAAAGAAACGTGCTGCCACCTTTTCACCAAATGCAATGAAACTTGGAAGATATGGGGTATATGGTGTAAATTGTTTAACATCAGTTGGATGACCCTAAGGTCTGTTGTAACTTTCTTTGAGGCCTGGAACAATTGTCATGTTGGAAAGCACGATAGTAGACTATGGAAACTTGCTTATTTCGCAATTGTCAGGATAATTTGAAAAAGCAGAAACGAGGTGGTCTTTAAAAGGAAAAAGTGAGATGACAATGAATGTTGGGAGCTAGTCAAGTTCAGAATCGCCTCATGGGCCAATGCAAAATGGCCAAAGGATTATGGATCTATTTCTGATATATTCTTTAGCCCATCTGCAAGAAGCTTTACAAGAATGAAGCAAAAACAGGTAAGGAGAGGAGTTAAATGGTTTGCTCCAAAAAAGGGCTTTATGAAGTTCAATGTGGACGGTTTGGCAAAGGGTTGTCCGAGACCAGCGGGGATTGGAGGAATCATGAAGAATGAGCTCAGGGAGGTCAAGATCAGCTTCTCTAAATCAATTGGCATCATTGACTCCTTTCTAGCTGAAATTATGGCTGTGAAAGAGGTTGTTCAGATTTTTTCTACTTCTAAATGGAAAGATAGCCATCACCTGATTGTTGAAAGTGATGCGATCAATGTTGTTAACTGGATTCAAAAACGAGCTTTGGTGCCATGGAGGTTGCGAAAATGGGTAATTTTAATTGAAAGGATCGAGGAACAGCTAGGGCCTTGGAAGATAACTCACACTTTGCCAGAAGCAAACTAAGAGGCTGATACACTTATAAAAAATGCAGCGAATTTGGGCTCTGGTACATTGTGTATGTTTTAAATTGATGGTGGGGCAAGTTGATGTTAGGCAGAACTTTGATGATATGTGAGGATTGTCATGAATCTGTGCCTCCATTTGTTTCTTCTCCTTTTCCATCTTTGAGGGCTGGAGTTTGGAATAGGTTTTAGGGTTCTACTGTTCGGAGTAGAGGAGGTTGTGTTCTTATTTTTAAGGGAGTGTACATATATTTTTTTACTTTCTCGGGGAGTTTGGTTGTTCTTTTGTTTTGGATGATGCTCTGATTACTCAGGGGATTGAGTCTTGAATTGGGTACTCTAAGAAACAGAGATTTATCAGAGATTTACCAGTCAAATCTCTGTTTCCTTTGTTACCTTGCTGTTTTGTTCTTCTTTCAAGGTTGTGATCATTTTTCACACCCAGTTAATAATACTCGTTATTATTCAAAAAAAAAAAAAACAATTGCAAACCGGATTTTGTCTCCTATAATATATTGGTTGATGCATTTTTGGGAGGCTCATCACTTGTTGAAATAATGACGGTAAGTTTAAAAAGGATAAATAGATGAGGCAATGAAACTCACGTCTCAAAATGTAGTCCTTAACATTGTTACTTAGACTGCTTTTATAAATGGCATGTGCCATGTAGAGAGACTTTCGGCTACACAAGAACTTTTCAAGGGAATTAGTGCTCATGACCTAGTACCAAACATGGTGACTTACGCTATTTTGTTGGTCATATTTATGAGGCATTGGGACTTTTCCATTTAATGGCAACAATGGGTTAGAACCTGACATAGTTCACTATAATATGTTAATTGATGGCTTGTGTCAAGTTGGCTTTCTTAAAATTGCTAGGAATTTATTTTGTGCACTCATAACCAAAAGGTTAAACCCTAATGTTTACATCAAAGGACTCTGTAAAGAAGGACTACCAAATGAAGCATATGAATTGTTTAGGAAAATGGAAGTGAATGGCTTGCAAGATAGTTTTTCTTACAATACAATGATCCGAGGATTTCTTCAAAACAATTATATGTCAAGGGCAACGTAAATTTCACATGAGATGGTTGATAAAGGATTTTCTGCAGATTCTTCAACAGCTACAATGCTATTGGATTATTGTCTAGAAATGGAGTAGATCAATCTATTCATGATCTAACTCGGAGAAAGTTTGAAGATGATCAAAATGTCAACATGAAATGACTTGTTATTTATCAATCTTTGTTTAGTAAATTCTATTGTAATAGTTTTTCTATGTTGCAAAGATTTCTAGTAACTATAATGAAGTTACCCTCAAATCTGTTTTCTTGACATTGAGGAAGAAGGCAATCTTTTTCACTTTTATTAGGCATTTGGATAGGATGAGTTTCTTATGCATTTTTTTTTCAGAGCACCTTTTTCATTTATTTTATTTCTGTTGCCAGGTGCTGGTTAGCAAATCTCATCTGCATTTTTGTTATCAGGCACTGGTTAGCAAATCTCATCTGCAAGAAATATAATAATGGCATTTATATCCTTCTGCTAATTGTTTCATTATCTTTAAACTATTTCAGATACTAGGAACAATGGTAGATTCATATGAAGCTATTTCCAATTTAATTGATTTCAAATTTTACAGACCTTGTTTTAATGTCAATGTATTCTTTCTTAAACTCCTACGCAATTAGCTTTGCAGTTAATGCATGCAGATAGTTCTTAAGTGAAAACTACTATAATCTTCTTGAATTTCAAAAAATTTATCATGCAAATTAAATTCGTAGGATTCAGCTAGTTATGGCTTGTAAGTGCATTGATATTTATGTATAACTTTTCTCCATGAGCTTGCCTGTTGCAGTGTGATGGATATTGTCTAGTAAGTTCCTTCGCTGTGAAACTTTTCAACTTTCTGGGAGTGATGTTTTGCATTATGACAAGGTAAATGCTCTAGGATGGCATCCCCATTAATGGCTTGTCTCAAGTTAGGCAACTTAGAGTTGGAAAGAAATTATTTTGTGTACTCACAGTGAAGAGGTTACACCCTAGTTTTTACACAAAGGACTTTATAAATGAGGGCTACCAAATGAAGCATATGAGTTGTTTAGAAAAATGGAAGTGAATGGCTGCTCGCCAAATGGTTGCTCTTACAATATGATGATTTGGGACTTATTCAAATCAGCTTTGTTTCAAGGGCAATGCAAATTTTAGTTGAGATGGTTCATAAAGGATTTTCTGCAGATTCAAACCAATTTCAATATGAGGAGTGCATTTGTGAGTAAGCTTTGGAGGATTTCTATATATTTAGAGGTATTCAAATGTTGGCAACTTACTCTACTCTTGTCTTGCTCCTTTTTTGACTAAACACTCTGTACCTCACCATGTATAGCTAACAATTGCTTCTTTCTTATAATTGATTATCCTTATTAATTCTTTGTGTGTCCATGGTGAGGTATAAATTGTCTAATCAAAAAGGGATTAAGACAATAGGTGAGTAAGTTGTTACTATTTGAAGACCTCTTTAATATATAGACTATCAAAACTAAATTGAGAAAGAATTAAAAAATATAATAAAGCAAGTAAAATAGTAAAAAGTTTAAGATGTGGAATACCTATCTTTAAGGATAATTTTCGCTCTTTCAGAGTATAAAACTCGGTGCAAAAGGATTGTAGCAGTTATTCTTCAAGATTCAATATATCCTTTCTTATAGTTTACACAAACTATTAAGAGATAACAGGAACAACAGAAATATTTTCTTGGAAAATTAAAACCCAACAAGAGAGGAAGGAAAATAGAGAAAGAGTATGCAGAAAAAGCTTTAAAGATGATGAGAAGGTTGGTGTGTTTTTGAGTGCGGTAGGCAGACTGTATTTATGAGCAAAGTAGAAAGTTAACTTTATAGAAAATCAGCATAAAATCAAAGTAAATCAAGATGGTAAGTCAAATAAAATATCAAGTCAGATAACAGAATATTTTAGATGTTTAAGAAATATCAGGCAATAAACTAAGAAAATATTTTGGATGTTTAAGATTAAGTTAGATTAAAAATAGAGAAAGAGTATGTAGAGAATGTTTCAGAGAAGATGAGAGGGTTATGTGTTTTTAAGTGAGGTAGGTAGGTTGTACTTATAGGCAAAGCAGAAAGTTAACGTCATAGAAAATCAGTATAAAATCAGCATAAAATCAAAGTAAATCAAGATGCTGAGTCAAATAAAATATCAAAATCAGAGTAAATTAAGATGTTGAGTCTAATAAAATATAAAGTCAGATCACAAAATATTCTGGATGTTAAAAAAATATCAGGCAACAGGCAACAGACTCAAGAAATATTTGGATGTTTAAGACTAAGTTAGATAAAAAATAGAGAAAGAGTATGCAGAGAAAGCTTCAGAGAAGATGAAAGGGTTGATGTGTTTTTTAGTGAGGTAGGCAAGCTGTATTTATAGGCAAAGTAAAAAGTTAACGTTGTAGAAAATCAGTATAAAATCAACATAAAAGTAGAGAAAATCAAGATGCTGAGTCAAGTAAAGTATCAAGTTAGATAACAAAATATTCTGAATGTTTAAGAAATATCAGGCAACAGACTTAGGAATTATTTTGAACATTTAAGAGTAAGTCAGATAAAAAATCAAGAAAGAGTATGTAGAGAAAGCTTCAGAGAAGATGAGAGCGTTAGTGTGTTTTTGAGTGAGTTAGGCAGGTTGTATTTATAAACAAAGCAAGAAGTTAACATTATAGAGAATTAATATAAAATTAGCATAAAATCAAAGTAAGTCAAGATGCTGAATAAAAAAAAAATCAAGTTAGATAACAAAATATTCTGGATGTTTAAGAAATATCAAGCAACAAACTCAAGAAATATTTTGGACGTTTAAGACTAAGTTAGATAAAAAATAGAGAAAGAGTATGCAAAGAAAGCTTCAGAGAAGATGAGAGGGTTAGTGTGTTTTTGAGTGAAATAGACAGGCAATATTTATAGTCAAAGTGGAAAGTTAATGTTAAAGAAAATCAGTATAAAATCAACCTAAAATCAGACAAAATCAAGATGCTAAGTTAAATAAAATATCAAGTTAGATAACAGAATATTTTGGATGTTTAAGAAATATTAGGCAATAGACTCAGGAAATATTTTGGACATAAGACTAAGTCAAATAAGAACTTTTTTGGACGTTTAAGAGGGTTGGTGTGTTTTTGAGTGAGGTAGGTGAGTAGTATTTATATGTAAAGCAGAAAGTTAACGTTATAAAAAATTAGCATAAAATCAAGATAAATCAGGATGCTAAGTCAAATAAAATATCAAGTTAGATAACAAAATATTCTAAATGTTTAAGAAATATCAAGCAACAGATTCAGAAAATATTTTGGACTTTTAAGACTAAGTCAGATAAGAAATATTTTGGATGTTTAAGATTAAAGCAGATAAGGTTAAAGACTTAGTCATTAAGACTATTTCAACTATCACTAGCTGAGAAGAAAAAAAACTATTTCAATTAATATTTTGGATGTTTAAGAGAGTTGGTGTGTTTTTTGCTAAAGTAGGCAAACTGTATTTATAGGCAGAGCAAAAAGTTAACGTTATAGAAAATCAGTATAAAATCAACATAAAATCACAGTAAATCAAGATGCTAAGTTAAATAAAACATCAAGTCAGATAACAGAATATTCTGGATGTTTAAGAAATATCATGCAACAGGCAATAGACTCAGGAAATATTTTGAATGTTTAAGACTAAGAGCATGTTTAACCTAACCTTTTTTTAACTTAGAGCCTATTTAGCCTGGTTTTTTTTTTAGCTTAAAAGCTATTATGAAGTTTTTATGAAAAATAATAGCTTTTAAAAATAAGCTACAATTGTTTAGTAAATTTACTTTTATGAGTTCTTTTTTATAAATAAGTTGCTTGACCAAATAATTTATATAAGTTCTAATTTTGATTAAAATTACCATAAAGGGTATTTAATAAATAATTTTCTATTAATCACAAATTCTTTTGTTCATAATGGAAAAAAGTTAATTTTATTTTTTATTTATAAAAAGCATGAAAAGTATTTTTATATAACATAAAATTTATAATTAATAATAAATCATAAAAAATGAAACAGATAATGTTGGAATTATTTTTAATAGATGAGGACATTTTTGAAACGAAAAGAAAAGTTCTCCTAAAAAAGATGCATGTTTTTAAAAAAAGATGAGAGAAAGCTCCTATCTGAAACTTTTTGTAAAGCTTTTTTTAAAAAAATTATTTTTAAAAAAAAAAAATTATTTTTTTAAAAAAATGCTTATTTTTTAAGAGCTTTTCTAAATTCTTATTTGGCTTGGCTTTTGCTTTTAAGAGATAGATAAACTGAAAAAAAAGTCAAGCTAAACAAGCACTTAAAAGCTATTATAAAACTCTTATGAAAAATAATAGTTTTTAAATTAAGTTAAANAAGTTCTCCTAAAAAAGATGCATGTTTTTAAAAAAAGATGAGAGAAAGCTCCTATCTGAAACTTTTTGTAAAGCTTTTTTTAAAAAAATTATTTTTTAAAAAAAAATTATTTTTTTTAAAAAACTGCTTATTTTTTTAAGAGCTTTTCTAAATTCTTATTTGGCTTGGCTTTTGCTTTTAAGAGATAGATAAACTGAAAAAAAAGTCAAGCTAAACAAGCACTTAAAAGCTATTATAAAACTCTTATGAAAAATAATAGTTTTTAAAATTAAGTTAAAACTATTTGGTAAATTTATTTTTTATAAACTTTTTTTATAGATAAGTTGTTTGGTAAAACAAACTTATATAAACTTTAATTTTGGTTAAAATTACCATAAAGAGTATTTAATAAATAACTTTCTATTAATTACGAATTTCTTTATTCAAAATAGAAAAAATTAACTTTATTTTTTCTCTATTTCAAATAAATTTTTGAAAATATAAAAAGCATTTTTAGATAATATAAAGTTTATAATTAATAAAAAATCATAAAAAAAAGTTTCACAAACAATTCATAAGTAACACATAATTTATAAATAACTCGTAAATTAACTATTTCTATTTTTCATCAATGCAACAACTATTTGGTTGCAAACTCTACCCATGTAATTATAATCCAATGCTCTTCTAGAAGTATATAAACCCATTTCTTCCTCATTATTTCTTTCTTCTTGACTCTCAGGAATATAATTGGGATTATAATCACATTTGTCAAACTCCTCATCTATAACACCACACTGTCTAATGTAGTGATGAAGTGTCGTTGTTACAACAATAATCTTTTCCTGTTTTATCAACGAAAATGGCTTCATATCACGTAGAATATGCCATCTATTCTTCCAAACTCCAATTGTTTATTCAATGGCATTTCTTAACGAAGAATGTGCATGGTTGAATGTTTCTTCTATACCTTCTGGCTGGCTGCAACCTCTAAAATCAGGAATGTGATATTTTTCACCTTTATAAGGTGCTAGATACCTTTTCATATTAAGATAACAAGCATCTACTATATAATATTTACCTAAGAAAAGAGTTACAGGTTTAAGTATTAGTTCATTATAAAAAATCAAAAGATAAATATATAGAATGCTAAACTTTATACAATAAAAATTATAAGTTGTACCTTATGGAGGGTGAGGGAATATGTTTTCGTTTCTCAAGCACAGTTGAAAAGATACGGATGTCATGTGCAGTGCCAAGCCAACCAACAACCAAAAAAGTGAATAGCATGTCAAAATTATACACTAACATGACATTGTGTGTTAGATATCCCTTTCAACCAATAAAATGAATTTGATCATTTACAGGAGGAATAGCAGGAACATGTGATCCATCTATAGCACTAATGCACCCTTTAAAATGAGGCTAATATCTACGATCATTTTTAATTTTGGATGGAACTTTTGCAAATTGAAAAGCTGAAGCCTTGACAATTTCATTGGCCAGTAAACATAAACTATCTAACACTTCACCAAACTTCCTACTTACAATCTGTCTCGATTTTTCAAATTTATTTTGGACATTACGATTTGTTTCGTTGTGTGCACAAGTCCAAAGAAACATAGCAACCGCCTCCAATGCTGTCATGTCTTTAGATGGATGTAATCATCCCTTATTTATCAATGTATCTATAAGTTGCAATACAGCATGTGATTCCATCCTAAACATTCTATAACTTTCACCTGGAGTTTGTAAAGTTTCACGTACCCAATTCCATCCATCAGAATAATTGAATCTATATCTTTGTTTCATTAAGTATTTCATGTGATATACAATTGCAATAGTAGCTCCTCCATACATGTTTTGATAAAACCTTGCATATTTTCTTCTCTTTACAACTTGTATTAATGCTTTGACTTCATTAGAAGACATCTGTTTGACAATATCAAATACATAAGAAGAAATCCAAGTATATCAATTAAAAACACAAATATTATTTGAAACAAATCAAATAGTATAAATAACAATTCAAGTAAATATAACATGGATAATGGCAAATTCTTTCAAACACCAATTTAATTAGACATAACAAGTAACACAAATACAAAAAGAAAATAGTTTAAAGTTCAACATCAACCTAAAATAAACAAATCAAATCTTAAACTAATCAACTAGTCCCACCACAATTTTTTGATAGATTATGCTATATTGAATCCAGTTTAGCTTATCACTTAAATTTGGCAAAAAAAAAATGAGTCTATTTTCTTCCTTTTTAATCAATTATAGTGTAAAATTAAATTCATCTGCACTCAATCTCTCCTTATTTTGTAGAGATTTCATTGCTCGAATACACTTTGGAATACTATATTGTCCTATGGCTTGTGATGACATTGAAATTTCAACACTTTTAGCTATGTTATGACTTTTTGCTGCCTCGCATACTCGTTCTAATATTTTTTGCAAGCTTGCTGCAATCCCAATTTTTGCCTTATCCTTTTCCACTTTTTTTTCCCATTTCTTCTGGCACCATTTTTTTCCTCTTGATTTGAGTGTTTACCATAGAGTTGTCATATTCATCACAATTGAATTCTTCAGCATCAAATTCAACACTGTCTTATAACGGAGTTAGATTTGTAGATCTGACACTATCTTCAACTGGTATACCCATTGCTGGTGTTCATGCATTTTGACTGGTGGCTACTGTATCCCTAAATATAAATTCCAATTCATCAGCATGTTTCAACCCTTGAGACTAAAATCTAGCACGTTTTGGATTGACCTACACAAACATTAAAGAGAAAAAAACTTTTAAACGACTTACATATGTAAAATAATTTATAGTAGATGAAACATATAACATTTAAAATACTTACTTTTATTTTGGCTTCCCACCATGTGGCATCAGCTTCGATGGTTCTCGTCTCATGGTTCCAACCCAAACCTGTTTCTTTACCCTTCAATTGTTTCCATAACGTCCATTCATTCCTTAGACTATCCAGTCTATTTTTTAATTGTTTTTGATATAATTTTTATTAGCACGAGTATTAAATTCTTGTACTATAACTTCCTATCTTTTAGTTCTAAATGAAATTCTTGGTTTTTCACACTTACGAATCTCATCTGTACAAACTTGAAGTAAGATTTTAGTAGTGATCAAATCCCACTTTACATTATATTTTGGTTTATCTGAAATTTCAAAATTAAGTGGAGGCATTTCTTGGCTAGCCATAAACTGCAACACGACATATAAAGCAATAAATGTTGTGTCATCACTCAAACAATAAAACACCCAAATTTATGATGCAATCAACAGAATTTAGAAAATGAATGCTGCTATTTTTGACTTACTGTTTTGATAAACTTACAATAATGTTAAATTAATGTCTAATTCATATTATATCATGGTTTGTAAATTTTTCCTATTCCTCAAAAACTACCCTGAATTCAGTTTGATTTATTATCAAAATGTACACAAGACATCAACCTATTTAACTTCTTTGCTATGATTATTCCCTATCAATTATGACAAAAAGAAGCATCTATCCTTTATAAGTTTTCTAAGCCTTTGTTCCATATCAATAAGTTCCTTTCATGATATGAATTCCTCGCAAGAAGTATCTTTTAAGTTCGAACTTTGCATGAGCAAATCATCTTAATGATTTCTTAAGTCCTCTCCAACTCTAAAAGACTTGGTTAATATGATAAAAACAGAGATGTTTCCATCATTATTTCTTAAAATTGGTGAACTACACAACTTGTATAAAAGCAATTAAGCATTTTTGGATGAAAGTTGTAGGTATTGTGTTTAAGTTAGTCTTATCCCCTGTCAAAAGAAGAAAAAATAGTAGCAATGCTTGCAAGTGTTTTTTGTACAGTTTGATTAATTACAAGAACTTTAGTAAAAAAAAAATTTGCCATATACCTATAACGCTTTCAATGGCTTCTTGCTAAAAAGATCTTATCCTTTTTTTAAAATAAAAAATTAATATAAAACTAGATTAATCCATACCTAACAATAAAATTTTGGTTTAATCCAAGTAGCAGAGCAAAGCAAGATCTTTGCTTGCCAGTAGTAAAAACGGCAACATGCGATTTTACATTTTTAGTAAATGTTTGATGAAGTTAAAAGCATGTAAGAAAAGTAACAACAAATCATATTGCATTTTTCCCAATGTTTGATGATGCAAAAAGCAAGTTGCAAAAGCAACAACCTAAGGGTACTTGATATGTGGGCACATAGGTTTAATGGCACTTGATGCCTGGTGGAGAATCCAAATATGTTTAATTTGTTATGGATGATAAAATGTTTGGATATTTCGTACATGTGGAATGATTTATCAATTTGTGCAGTTATTGGTATACCTAAGAAATTTTTTTTTCAAAATTGAATTATCACAAACGTGCATAAATATTGACTTCTCAATTTTCATCTAATTTATTTCAACAACTATTGACTTATTTGATTTATTTCAATCATAATCAATAAATATTATATACATAAAAAAAAGTTAATAACAAATAAACATCACATAATTATCATATCAGACAATAAATTAAGAAATATCAAATAATAAAGAGACTTTTCAAAGCCCAAATAAAAAGAATGATAAAAAATAGCATGAAAAACAAAACAGAAAGAAAAAAAATAATATCTGAATGTAGTTTTGATTTTTGGGTTTTCGTTCCTCTTAATTTTTGTAAGAAAAAAAACTCTAAAAGGATGATTTGTAGAAAGGGGGAAAAGGAGAGAATGATTTGTAAAAAGGGGGAAAGGAGAAGGTGATCAATAGGGAGAAAGAGAAGTATTTTTTGAGAGAGAATTTTTCTGGAAAAAAAATAACTCTCCTAAGAAGCTGACGTGTTTTTTAAAAAATGAGAAGAGAAAGCTCCAAACATGAGCTTTTTTATAAGCTCTTTTTTTAAAGATTTGATTCTTAAAAAAAAAACTATTTTTTAAGAACTTTTAACAAAATAGTGTTTGCCCCAACTTCTACTTTTAAGAAGTAGATAAGTTAAAACTAAGTTAGGTCAAATAAGTACTTAGTCACTAAGACTATTTCAACTATCACTGGCGGAAAAGAAAAATAATTTCAAGTTATAAAATTTTACTTAGACCCAACCAACATGTATATTCACGCGCAGGAGGGGATCTACATTTTCTCAAAACTTAACCCAATCTCGTATGCATACGAGCCCAATCTTTTTTCCTTGCTTGCAATAAACTCATACTGGGTTATCATATATAAAGCACTTACCTCTTTTGTATCTTGACAATATGAAATATTTGAATTTTATAAAATACATTATTTTTTTAACATAAACATTCTGTACAGATTACTCACAAAGCCTCTCCTATAAAGAAAGATGAATGAATAGAAAACAGATTGTAGAAAATCCTCTATTCTATGTTTTGTATTGAGATTTTAAAACATACAATTATTAAAAAATAGTTAAGCTTCTAAAATGACAGCAACCATCAATGCTTCTAGTTTAAAGGAAGTCAAATTAAGAATATCCTGTAGCATCATATTGTCTTCATCATCAAAGCCATGAAAGAATGAATTCGGAAGGAGTTTGGGTCCTAGATGATCTCTGTGATTGCCTTACTAGGCAATTGTTGATAAAAATGGATAAAAGTATATCCATTACTTCCTTAATTAAATTGCTTATAAAAGTATATCCATTACTTCCTTAATTAAATTGCTTACTCTTTGGTGGTGGGTCACATTTTTCATGAAAGAAAATAAATCATATTCTTATCAAATGTAGTGCACAAAGTCTCAGTACATTGTAGAATAATAAATCTCGAAGGTCTATATAGGTGGTGGGTCACATTCATAACACTAAATTCTTGTCCTGAAATGATTTTGTACTGTTTCTAGCAAATGCAAAATTCCAAAGGATATCCTACTCCGATTCCTTGTTAACCTATCCAATTGAAAATCTTTGTCTGTCCCCACTTAGCCCTCCCCACATGCAGCTCATTTGGGACCATTCAGTCCAGCTAATGACATATAGCCACGTTTCAGGAATTTTGATCTCACCAAAATGAAAAAGGATAAAATTGGGATTTTGATTTCTTAGGGAGTCAAGGTAACAGACTCAGACTCAACAGAGTGGCGGTTGCATTTTGACTATCGGTTGTAGAGAGTCAGAGATACACTCTTGCAGTTATGACGGTTTGGTGTAAACGAGCTAACTGCATGGCAAAAGACGTGGCAGCCGTTAACGTCTGTCACTTTTTTTTCGCTTACTTGGACCTCTTTTTTAAATATTTTCCTTTTGTCTTTCATCTGTTGTAGTCTTGTTTACTATCACAGCTACTGCGGCAGAGAAAACGGGGGGCTTGTAGGAACCTCTATTTTTTAAAATTTTAAAATTTTATAATATATATTTATAATTTAATTTTTAAAATATTTTTTATTTGATAAAATGTCTCACAATTATTAGTTAATAATTAATTTTAATTAATTTAGAGATTAAAATACATCTTATTGTAGTAAAATTATTTTCCAAACCTCACTACTTGACTCACCTTTTGTTCAGCCTCAATCACAAAATCTTGACTCCGTCACTGAAAGGTCTTTTTCGATTCTTGATTAAAATTACGTTTGATATAGTGGATGTGCCTCACATTTTTTGTATTTTAATTGAGAGATATCGTATTTTTCATATTTGGTGTAAAATATATCTATGAGAATCTCCTTCTCATAGACCATCACATTTCGATTTACCGATGAAAGATATAGTTGGCAAGAGATACTTTTACATATAAAAAACACATAATATTATTTTTAACTTATAAACTCCATAAAAAATTTTATTTATGTTATTTTACAAAATTTATCTCTTAATAATGCACATTTGCTACCAATTTTAATAAATATTTGTAATGAAATAAGTTTGATTTACAGCAATTGATGGGTGGTTATATTATTTTCATTTTTTTTCCAACTAGTTATCATTAATCCTACAAAAATATATATAAAATCTAACATATAACCAGATTTTGGGAAGCTATTTTCTGTAGATAAAATGAAACAAAATACATACCTATACCTAACACTCATCCCTAATTTGCAAAAAATGTTATGATTTGTAAGAAATCATTACATTGGTCTCACATGAAAAAAATAATAGTAATAGGGCAAGATAAGAATTAAGTAAAAATATAAGGGTCAATTAATGCAAAAGTGCAAAAATCTAATCCACCCTTAGTCTTATCCCGACCTTTTTCAGTTTCTACGCTCATTTATATATACCTACTCAAAGACTTCTTACTTCATTATCGCAACTACCACCCTACTCTCACACTCTCTCGGTCAAACCCGAAGATCCGAAACCCGAATTTAAATCTTAGTAAAAACGATGGTGGGAGACCTCCGTTTGTGCCCATGTTTCGGGTCTCGGGGCTCGGAAGAACCGGAAATGGAACTAGACCCGGTCCTCCTTGTCTCCGGAATGGGAGGGTCCATTCTTCATTCAAAGAGGAAGAAGTTCGGATTCGAGACCCGGGTTTGGGTTCGGATCCTGTTTTCCGATTTGGAGTTCAAGAAGAAGCTCTGGTCTCTGTATAATCCTGAAACAGGTACTCTTTGTTTCTTTTTGTTTTATCGTTAGCTTGCATGCATGTTTTGTACGTATAGAAATGTCTGTTCTTTGTTGGGTTATGTATATTTTTGTTTTTGTTTTTTTCCTGTTTGGTTCTTGGGAAAGTGGAGGACAAGGAGGGAAAGGTTAAAAATTGGGTTTTGTATAACAATGAAGTTTGTTGTTTTTCTGTGTAAAGTTTTTGTTTGATATGAAAACATGAAGGGAAAGATTAAGTATGACATTTTTTATGCTGGCTTTTGTTTGGTTACTGCCTAAGTCAACAAAATAATAAGTATCTTAGCTGAATCGGAATTTTTTTTATTATAATTGATTCTATGTCTGGATATTTCCCTCCATCTTTTTTGTAATTTCTATTCATTTAGTCACAAGGGTCATGAAACAGGTATTATAGGAATTTACAATGCCCTGTATAAGCAATGGGACCTTTCCTATAGACCTAGATCAGAACCTCCATCACCTGATATCTCTACTCAAATGACTCTTTCACAGAGTATGCAATGTGCTTCCTGCAGCTTCAGCAACTAAAGACAACCAACAAACTTATTCATATTGATTCTTTCTAACGATAAATAATTAGTCCTTATTGTCCTGATTGTTCTGACGGGAAAGTCTTTATTCTTGATCATTCCCAGCTCCCCCTCTTCTCATAATGTTCCTCATGTGGTACTTTTTGTACAATATTATTGGTTAATTCCTTTGATTCCAGTTTGAAATGTTTGGAAGCTTGAAATTATGGGTATGCTTACCACTGGTAATATTGTCCTTTAAATACTGGATACGTGTAATCATTATTTATTTATTTATTTTTTGTTTGGATTTGTCTAAATGAAGCTTCTCCTTGGCATTAAAGCGCTTGTGTTGAAGTTGATGGATTTGTTATTTTCAGGTTATACTGAATCGTTAGATGATGACATCGAGATTTTGGTCCCTGATGATGATTATGGGCTATATGCAATCGATATACTGGATCCCTCCTGGGTAAAATCAGCTCTTCTCTTTAATAATTCTTGCTATTTGATGAAGCAATGTAGTCCTTTAAGCACAATGAAGTGTTCTGTTTGCATTCAATAAAAAAATTAAAATACCACATTGGAGACCATGACTTTGTCAAAACTATAAAACATCTATTATAGAATTTTTAAACAGGGTGGAGGCTGAATATTCAAGATCCTAAGAAGCGTTAGTTTGCCGAGTGCTAATGTCTCAAATTCAATTTTAATTTATATGTATGACAAAGTTTCTTAAAAGCTTCAGTGTATCCAGTCAATCTCTGGGAATTTATCATTTTCATATTTTTGGGTCAAATTCATGAGCATTTCTAGCAAGTTTTGAAAATTCATCTTTGCCATTTAATCAGAAGTTGTTTGAGTACATCTGTATTTTTGAAGTTGCTTGATCACCTATTTTTGTACTCCTTGAGGGGATCTGGTAGAAGTGTTTCAAGAAGAGAGTCAGTCCTTGTTCCTAAAGGCATGTATGGCATAAGTTTGTGTAAGAGAGTGTGCACGCAGATTAGCTGCTTCAACTTTGTTATTCTTTGCTCCACCACAGATTGACTGAAGGAGCTATATTGGGAAGTGTTTGAGCCATAGCTGACAGCGCACGGTTGTAACCCTTGTTGCCCCTCTTAAGTTTCATTTTTTATAGGTTTGTCTTGACAAATGTTCTCTCCCTTCCTGCTATTTTTGCTCTGTGCTGATATTGCAGCTAATTTTGAATTGTCTTCATATACAGATTTTGTCGGTTATTTTTTGTTTCACCTATCTTGCACTTTAATTGAGTATCTATTTCAAACTTGATGTAACACACCCTCATTGGAATGGAAATTTGTCAGTGAAAACACATCTTTGAACAGACAGGGGGTCACCTTTCTTTTTCTTCTTGATTCGGTGATCATCACCTGAATAGCAATCCGGTGTTAGTCTTGCTTAATCTCTCTTGCTTTGATGCTTCATAGATTGCCATCTTTCTCTTTGTTCCCTACTTTTCAGCATTTCATCCCCTGAATTCACAATCCCATTGTTGATATTTCCTTACTTACTACATCGTTTGATGTGTTACCAGATCTCAATTGTTGTTTTGGTCTTGGGACATCATTATTCCTTGCTAGATTCAAGCTTGATAGAATGAAATGAATTCTGTAAGGATGTCTATAGTCGTCTAGATTTATTTCATTATTTTCTGATATCAGATCAATGGCAGGGCTTTTTTCTAATTCTGCATGATAAGTGCTCAACATCATTGTTGTGAGACTCATTCTTCCCATAAAGCTCTATCCAGTAGAACAGGCTTACACCCCAAGAGAGTCCCAAGTTTAAATTCCTCTTATGTTTGAGTAAATTGTCAGATATAAAAAGGAAGAAAACTTCTTCCAAGCCTTCAAGTCTGTTGGTGGCCATTTCTGATCTGGCCTTGTAAGTTGGT
The DNA here is from genome assembly GCF_000208745.1 of Theobroma cacao. NCBI lineage: Eukaryota > Viridiplantae > Streptophyta > Magnoliopsida > Malvales > Malvaceae > Theobroma > Theobroma cacao. The sequence goes on from NC_030854.1 coordinate 29,845,244, forward strand.
CATTACTCATGTGATAATTATTTGCATGCAACTTTTCTTTTTTGGTGCAAGGGAGAGCACTAAGGCTTGATCCTATTATTTGCATGCATTTGACAAACTATGGATATAATGTCATTTATAGATTTATAAATCCTATTAAGGCTAGTTGTATCTGACAATCTATAAATTTATAAATCCTATTAAGGCTTCCCCATCTGCTTCGATCACTTTTTGTGCATATTATATATATATTCATATTTGGAAACTGGAAGGGCTGGCTTGGTTGGAATAGTTAAGTTTAATCTCCATTACTCAATGTGAGACATGATTGTTGGTTAAATAGTATGACAGAGGTTGTTCCTTCATTCTATTTTGGGTGTTTTCAGTCCTTGTCTCTTAACTGCAAGATCAAACTATCTTTATCTGTTATTTATTTCTGATATCGTATCTCTTGATCCTCCAGCTAGTTAAACTTATGCATTTGACAGAGGTGTATCATTTTCATGATATGATTGATATGCTAGTTGGATGTGGGTATAAGAAAGGAACCACATTGTTTGGATATGGTTATGATTTCCGCCAAAGCAATAGGTAACTCATTTTCAACTGCTCAGTTAAGATTTTTAGTTATATAAATGACTATATCTGGTTGTGTTTATACTCAGATCATGCCCGGAAGTTACTTGAACTTCCTTGATCTTGCTCTATATAGGTTTTGGTTACATGGATGCATGTTAACTATTGGCAGGATTGACAAATTAATGGAAGGTCTTAAAGTTAAGTTGGAAACTGCACACAAGGCTTCTGGAGGCAGAAAAGTTAATATTATCTCACATTCGATGGGAGGACTGTTGGTGCTATGTTTCTTGTCACTTCATAATGATGTGCGCAGTTTTTCTCTTGGTGACTAGTTGAAAATCATTTATAAATTTCGTGTTAGCTTTGAAGAAAAAATGAAGTCCCATCAAAGTTGATATTGTTCAATGGGAGGATTGCTAGCATTCTGTTTCATTGATAGAAGTGATAAGTTAATTGTTCATTGGCAGGTATTTTCCAAATATGTAAATAAGTGGATTACCATTGCGTGCCCTTTTCAAGGTAATTTCCTGCACATTAAGCATTTGAGTTTAGAAACATGCACTTTGCAGCTTTTTAGTGCAAAATGTAGGCACATATGATGGACATGAGTTGACAAATAACTTTGACGTGTCTACTTTAGATTCTTTAGAAACGTTGCTTTCATTCCTAGAGATTTGGAAACCACAACTATTCCATGTCAGCGATCATTTAGTGGTTGTTTTGGTTCTTAATTATTAAAGATAGTGGCAAATTTACTTAAGGGACGTTTACCACCATCAAAGTTTTGCTTACTTAACAAATGTAAGATATTTTTTTTTTCTTTTTGAGCTTCCAAGATTGTAAGTGAAAGGTGTATATTGTGCAATAATATTGAAAGCTCATGCTGCTTTAAGTTTTATACGTTGATGTTTTGTTCTTGCTCTTCTTAGTGGCACACATAATTTATTATCTTTTGCAGAGAAAAGTTGTTAGAATGTGTCCCATGAACGACTTGAAATATAATGCGTTCTAAATGATGGAAAATGAAATTATCGTTAAACAGACTAGCAACAGAGATTTTTATATTCTCTTTGGCTACAGATTTTTAGCTACTTTTGATACATTGTAATTGACAATCATGCTAAGCAGTGCCAGGCTGATAATTATGCAGATGCATATACCCGCTTCCCTTGATAATTAATCTTCAGCATATAACTAAGATATTTGTACTCAATATATTTATATATTTTTCACGACTTATAATAGTTGCACTATTAGTGTTCCATTGTTTTGAGTTTAAAACAGGATCTTACAGTATTACTCTTTCAATTTCCTTTTTCTCCTTGATATTGTTCTCCACTCATTATGGCACCATCAAATAATTTCTTTTCATTGCTGCATTAACTGATTGAATAATCAGAAAATATCATGTATCATTCTTGCCTATGCTTTCACTTTTCACCACATGAATAATTCATGTTGCCATTTTCCTATCGAACTGCTATGACTTGAGCACGTAAACCCATGACATGTGTCTTAACTTTCCAAACTTTGTTTACATCTATGAAGTGAGTTGGCTTTATAAGTTGAACTATAGATTGGTAGTGGAAGTCCTGATGATATTATTTCAATTTCATCTGTCTTCTTACATTTTTTGTGTTAGCAACAACTTCTGCCATTCAGCCTTTCTTGTGGTTTTTTATTATGCTAATTTTATTTAGGGTTCCCTTACATGAAGATTGTAAGGTTGAATTTGTGCTTTTGCTTGACTCAACTAAGTGCTCATCCCACTAGTTTGCTTTTGCTTGGTCTCATATGATGGTATATCAAAAGGGACCAATATCTCAAAATTGAAAAAGGCTAGTCATCCTGTAATATCGTTGGATAACTTCCCCCTCCATCCCACCTTTAATATCCAATCGGTTATCACAAATTCTCAAATATGCTTAACAGGTGCCCCAGGATGTGTCAATGATTCTCTCTTAACTGGATTGCAGTTTGTTGAAGGTTTTGAAGCCTACTTCTTTGTATCAAGGTGGACGATGCACCAACTGGTAATTTCTAAATTCAGAGTGGTTGGCCTTGTAGATGACAAATGGATATTTGATTTTCAAGACGAAGATATCTTAAAAGCGTTGAAGATGGATACCAATTTATCATTAAGTGCTTCTCTTCTTTTTTGTTTGTCAGATTAGCAATCAATCTAACCCACGTAATATTCTGTTAATGCATAGTAATTATCTGACATGCTTAGGGATTTGCTTGCCCAAAAAATTTAAGTTGAGGATGCTTATGTTAGTGAAGGTACTCTTTCCAAAGTGTTCAATGCCTATCTTGAAGCTAAAGCTGGAAAATCATGTCATATGCTGGCTGTTTTGGGCATAATTGGGTTAGATATGTGGTTATATCTGAAAAGCCAGTTTATATGAAGAGAAATATAAAGTTTTCTTTTATATAGAGATATAAAGAGAAATGTAAGCTTGGCTGAGGAATGCTTTTTGGCAAGCCGAATTTTTTGGGTAAGAAAAATATGGTTTTTGCTGGTTAAAAGTGTAAATAATTTGAATTGTTGGAAAGTAAAGGCAAAACACATGTTGACTTAGTGTAACTTAGGGTAGATGAACAAAATAATCATGTACACTGTATTACTGTAGCCACATTTTTCTAGCACCACAACTACTGCCACCTGTACCATTCAAATTACTATGTTGTTACCATCTTTTTGCTTCTGCTTACGCAATGGTCGCAATTGCTCTAATTACTGTATGGTTGAAATATAAGTCCTATTACCTGTAGAGTGTAAATGTCTAAAACATGGAAGTAATTCTTTCTAATGTCCAAATATTTTCATGACAGTCTATTTGTTTTCAATTTTATGCCTGATTTTCACATTTTCTGTAAATTACTTCTAATCTTCACAACAATTAAGGGAATAAATAAAATTAAATAGGACATTTGAATTTGGGGAGTATTTTCTACTACATGATGCTTGAAATTTTTTTGTTGAGATAAGTATATGTGCTTCCTGTACACCCTGGAATGCAATGTTGGGAATGGTTACTTTCACGTTGTACTTCAAACTGACTTTTGTGAACTCTGACTTGATTGTCTAACAGTTCTTTAATATGGTGACTAACTCATCTGCTCGCTGCTTCAATATTATTTATGATTGTGGTTAATTCTTTACATGCTATGAGCAAAGTGACAGTTTGGTTTAGCATCTCGTTCATATTATAGAGCACATCCAGGAAAATCACATTAATTGTTATTTGTTAGTATCCCCACCTCAATAACCACATGATGAAATATGGCAGCAATTTTTGGTTTAGCACTTTCATTAGCCTTTGTTTATTTATGGTTTTTGTTTTATGTGTAGTTGGTTGAGTGCCCATCAGTCTACGAGATGTTGCCAAATCCAGATTTTAGTTGGAAAATGCAACCACAAATTAATGTTTGGCGAGAGCATTCTGAAGATGGGGAAACTTCTGTTAAACTGGAGTCGTACAGCCCAACTGAAAGCATTGTTCTCTTCAATGAAGCATTGAGGCATAATGAGGTGATTAACTTTGCTTTACTTATCTTTCAAAAAAAAAAAAAACCTTTGCTTTACATATTCTTCATAAAAGAAAAAGAACTTTGCTTTCCATATAGCTTGAGAACACTGTTTTTTTTTTTTTTGAAAATTAGCTTGAGAACACTGTAACTCTTGTAATGAAGGTGGTGAACCTTTTTTGTTGCACTACTCCCTTGTCTCTCTCTCTTTCCCTGCTTGTATACCTTGTTTAAAAAAATTATGATACTTAACCTGACAAGCCATTGGTCCTTGACAAGAGATGTTTGATCCATCTCTGCTTTCATTTGGAATTTCTTGATCACAAGTATGAGTGATTTTATTTTGTAATTATGTCTTAACTGACATGGAGAGTTCTGCTTAGTCTCTTGTAAGTGCATTTTCTTGCTTTAAGGGAATATCTGCTTGAAAAATAAGAAAACTGTACCTCAGTGTTGGAAACATTGAAGTGTAGGTCTTGATCACTTCTCATAGACTTATCTCTAAGCTGGACAAAATATAAATGTTCTTTTAGCCAGGTTTAAATCTTATTTATTTAGGATGCCTATGGGAACTAAATGAAGATTAGAGCAAATCATGATTAAGAATAATAATTAAGGGGACAGGAGTGATGGAGGGAAATTTACTGACTTCAAAATTCTGTAGACAGATTTGCTGGACTCAAATAGAATAAGGATAAGCCAGAAAAACAATTTAAACAGAAAGCATTTTAACATTCTATTGTTCAAATTACTATGTTGCTCAGACTCTTCATTTTCCTTGAAGAACCTGTGTCGGGTGCCTATCTGATGAACATGGATATGGAGGTCTGACTCTCCAGATATAAAGAAAAACTTGCAAAAAGTTGAGCATACCATTGTTGGACACATGCCCATATCCCACACTTACCCCCGAGTCTGAGTAACATACTCAATTAACCCTTTCTCCCTCTATACTTCTCCCAATCCAAACACAATGTAATATCCTGCATACATTTTAGTTACTAGAAATGAAAACTTGATTAATTGAGTAGTGCTGAAAGAATAACACTTTTATCTATGCTTCGAACCAACAAAAAAAAAATGATTTAGTCTTCATGCTGTGGAATGAGAAGCCAGTTTGAAGTAGCAACAATCCTGGAAGAAAATTTTTCTGTTCCTTCAGTATGAATTCTTGGCCAAACTGATGAAAATGAAAGTTTTTATTGAAATCCCAGATGGTGGTTACTTCTTTTGTAGCAGGTCTGTCAGGTCACTATTTTCTACAACTTACAATTCACGTGTTACTCTTTAAGTTTTTCTTCTTGCTGCCAAAATTCTCAACAAAAGGGGTGTTTGTTCTGTCATATGTAACAGAATTCCTGACTTTTAACTCTAGATATGATTGATAATTGCTTACTGGATCTGTTAAGCTACTCATGTCTGTTTAGGGTTCTTTGCTCTAAATATCAGTCTTGTTGCTGCCAAAATTTTTGTAGAGTTTATGGTTGTTTTTTCACATTCTTCTGTGCACCTTCTATAATCTAATATTTAATTCTTATTTTGCCTATTGCTGCCACTTTTTTTTTTTGGGTGCTGTTGCAGTTAAATTATGGTGGGAATACAATAGCTTTACCTTTCAACATTTCCATCCTTAATTGGGCTGCTGGTACACGCAAAGTTATCAACAATGCTAAACTACCAAGTGGAATCTGCTTCTATAACATTTACGGGACATCTTTTGACACACCATTTGATGTTTGGTATGTGATTGAATTGCTTTGTCAGTTAGGATTTTGTTTATTATAAGAGCATTTGAGAGGGATATGAAGTCTCTAAATAGAATCCTTGACCTGTTTTTGGCTACTCTGTACATGATGAATAATTACAAGATTAAGAGCAAGTAAAATGTAATAATTATAGCATTTAACTACATAAAAATTCAAGAGATCCAATTTTGAGATATGTAAACTTCAATTGGGAACTTATGCATGTGTTTTAACTTAACTGAAATTTGGTGAGATCCCAGGTTGTTGTTAAATGGTGTTATATTTCTGCATTGGCATTGTTTGGTGTTTGTTGTGGCCTTATTCTAGGATTAGCGTCCCTATTGGTTCAACTTTAAACATGCATTTATGAATGGTTGACTCCTATGATTTGGTAGATATCATCCTTGAATTTGTTAATTAATATATGCCACAAAAAGTGTTGGGACAAATAGCATTACTCAATTTGATATTAGTACAATTTTAACTGGGAACTAATGATCCATATCAGAGATGAATTGTTTGTTTGATAATTCCTAAATTCTAGTTACCAAATGTACAAAGATCAACTTAATTTCAGTAATTTTAAAGTTGAATTACCCTCCTCCCCCTCTGCAATTAAAAAAAGAAAAAGACTAAAGGTTCACACAAAAATATTTTCTTCTTTCATTTGAAAGAAGAAATTGAAATTTGCTTTATATCAGTTTTAAAGACTGGCTTATTAACGCATATGACATTTATTTGCAGTTATGGTACAGAAACTTCACCAATTGGGGACCTGTCAGAAATATGTCACACAATGGTGAGTTTTGTATTTGAGTTTATAGCATCCAATTCCATGTTAGCTTGATCCTTAGCCCATGATTTGAACCATAACAATATTGCTGCTTAAATCTAGATTGTTATTTTAGCCCCCTTATAAGTTATAATGTATTACTGTCTATCCCAGCTATAACTGCTTCTTTACTCTTTTGTACCCAAGAATTTCCTCCCGATTTGGCTCAATATTCATCAAAACTAAGGTACCACCCTCTGTATCCTTACTGTTTCTGTACTTGTTTTTTCCAGCCTCAATATACTTACGTAGATGGAGATGGAACTGTTCCTGCAGAATCAGCAATGGTACTCTCTTTAACTATTCATTAAATTCATTTATTAACCTGAATTTAATTAGAGAAACTTTGTGATGGTCCTTGGCATAATTGAAATTCAGCAAATCATTTTTTATTAGACAAGGATTTGATTGTTATGTACCTGCAGAAAAATGGTCAGGTTTAGTGACATGGCACGTGGTAGTATGAGAACATGAAAGGAATTTGAAAGACTAATTAGCTTCTATTTGTATACATTTCTATGTTCATAACATATTATAAAAGGGACTAGACAAAATGAATAGTATCTTACAATTAGACAGCTGCTATACTTGTCTTAGTTTACCAACAAGGAAATATACCATATTTAATATTCATTCAAAACCCTGTCTTAATATCTTCCAAATCATTCTCCTGACACAATCTAGCATATACTACATCATGACATGAGAATCAGGATAACAGATGCAGCAAAATATAAACTATAGTTAACCGTGTCAACACAAGTAGGAGGAAGTCAACATTCTGGGGTTGTCTAAGATGCATGGAGTTTTCAAATTTAGTGTATGAAAGGATAAGCAAACAAATATTCATATAGGTTAAGTAGTTTCAGAATCCTTCTAAATTTTGAAGGAATGATTTATTGCTTGAATTCAATAGACCTCTTTGGCAGTGACTGGAAAAAGTTGCCTTCCCCTTCTCTCATTCTCTGCCCTACAGTTCTCATCATTTATCTTGCCTCATATGAAATTATACGTTATTGAAGCCAAGCATGTCAAGTTATCATCAGTGGGCTATCAGTTGTTTGAGAAGGTAATCTTATATCAGGAGCAAGGTCCCTGGTTACCACAGTAGTCAACAATCAGGAATCAAGGCAATAGAGTTCAAAATCATGATTGTTATAATTGTTGCTGTTCCATCTGGTATTTCCAAGTGGTTTTCTTCATTACTTGATGAACCATTGTTATGTGAATATTGAATGAATACTTTTTTCTCCAGCATGTACCATTAACCGAACAAAGTTTCTATCTTTCAGGCAGATCGATTTGCTGCAGTTGAGAGAGCAGGAGTTGCTGCCAGTCATCGAGGACTTTTATGTGACAAAACAGTATTTAAACTTATTCAAAAATGGTTAGGTGTTGAGCAGAAGGTCACCAGGAAGTACTCAAAGACTTCCAAAGTGGCAGATGCTTCTTCAAACTAGAAATTTTTTGCTACTTTTTTAATGGCTTGAACATGTTAGTCTTAACATGTAGTATTTATCAAACATTGTCCATGATCATGCAAATAAAAGCAGTATACAGACTCATTATATATAGCAACATCAATATCAAGTTGATGCATTCATATTTTTTCCTGCCTTTTCAATTGCATAGATAATAAAAGATAAAACAGTTTCATCCCCAAAAAAGGATTTGGAAACATTCATCCAAAAGGGATTAATACTCATTGTTTTAGGTCCATGAGACATGAATTCATGAACCATACAGGGTGCGCAGGATGATTCTCATCTTGCAAGGTTCACCGTCTCTTATTTCTCCCTCTTACAAGCAGAGTTTTGAAGAACGGACACAACTGTTTCCATTTTACGTCCCAAAATCACTTTACGTTAATGGTAACATAACAAGTGCATCATTTGATTTGTTAGTCCAAAATACCTTTATTTATTTATTTTTCTCTCAAACTCCTTTTTGCCCTCTCTTTAGAGAATCTAAATTCTATCTCTTTAGGATCATTTGACGCAGGAGAATTTATCACAATTTCAATCTCCACTTCTTTAGTTCATCTTTTTAATACGTATTGATTTGGAACTCATTTAGAGTTTTAAGAAAAGAAAGCACTTTCAAAACACCAACACCTTCATTGGGAGGGATGATAAGGGAAATCAAAAGAAGAATCTATTTCTCTTATCAGCTGTCTCATTCTCACATAAAAATTGATTAATCAGGAGGATCATAGTGTATCAAAATTACAAGAATTAGGAGGAAAGAATCAAATTGTCCCCCTAAGTACACAGCCCACAAATGGCATAGCTAATTTAATGCAAGTAATGAAAAACAAGTGTAAGCTATGGCTTCCATGAGGATCGAGGTCCAAAACTACCACTTGGAATGAGTGGAAACAAAGCTGTAAATCCAAAGGATTTGATTTTGGAAATGTGGATAAAGCAATTCCCATTTCAGCACAAAATGTACAACCAAAATAAAGCAATTTAGTATAAAGAAACAAGGTTTATGCTTGTAAAATATGATTCATGCTCAATGGATAGTTTCAAAATGAATAGAACACCAGGTCAAACATTGTTATATTCTCAAAATGCTCCAAAAAAACTAAAAGGGCAGAAAGGGAATTACTTACTTCATATCCTTTCCGTTCCTAGGCAGGGCAAGAATCATATGCTGTTTTGGTGCTCAAGTTTCTTACCTAAAAAAATGTAAGCAGATGAAAGGTGATAACAAAATTATTTTAGGAAAGATGCGAAAGTTTGACATAAGGTTGCTCAAGATCTTTAGCTTGTCGGCTTCTGGACAAGTTTTGCACTCATTTCCACCACTAATACGACAACAGAGAAACACTTGACTCAAATCTATATTCACGACGCTTGCTCTCTATTTTGTATAGAACCTTGGAAAGGATGCAGGAAAAATTATTCACTTAAACAAATTAGATATATGGAAAATTTTATAATAGACTGGGTACACTATTCAACAGAAGTTTTTTTCTTTTTGCTCGGTACTGTTCACGAGAAGTTACTGAAAGTAAATGAATGAAAATGAAAGAAAACTGATTGTATATTATCAAAGAACTGCCCTGGCCATATGATTTTCTCTAATGATACAACTTTTATTGTAGCGTTTAACAGTGACTCGACTACTTCCTGCTTCTTTACTTAGCCCTTTCTTCCTCATTGTATCTCTCAAGTTGTCAACAGAATCCCACCTTCCAACAGCAGCATAGAAATTTGAAAGAAGCACATAATTCCCAGGCTTATCTGGTTCTAATTCCAACAGATGCTTCGCAGCAAACTCACCTCTAGCAATATCTTGGTTAAGACTACAGGCGTTTAGCAATGCGCTCCATGTTAGAGCCGTAGGCTTGATACCATTCTTAATCATATCATCTAGAAGAGACCATGCCTCGTCTATTTGACCAGCCCGACCTAAAACATCAATGAAGCAAGCATAATGTTCTTGATCCGGGTTAAGACCATACTTCTCCCTCATTGAATTAAAACACTTCCGACCTTCTTCAACTTGCCCTGAATGCCCACAAGCAGATAAAACAGCAAGAAATGTTACAGAATTGGGCACAACTCCTTTGCCTTCCACCCTCATCTGCTTGAACAGCTCAAGAGCTTCAAGCCCATATCCATGACTCCCATATGCATCTATCATGCTTGTCCATGAAACCACACATTTGTGTAAAATGCCATCAAATAATGATCTTGCATTCAAAATCTTCCCGCACTTTGCATACATATCCAATATAACATTACATAACTGTGTATCATCAGTAAACCCATAACGTAATGCCACACAGTGGATTTGCTTTCCAATCCACAAATCTACATTTTCAGAGCAAGCTCCAAGAGCACTAGTAAGTGCAACAACATTGGGTCTCATTTTACTCATAATTGAAAATGCCTCTCTGAACTTTCGATTTTTAATGCATCCTCTTATCAAAGAATTGCATATTACATTGTCCATCATATTGTTTAAACTAGAGAAAACTTTCAGGGCTTCACTAATACACTCCACATCTGAGTAAAAGTCAATGAGAGCAGTACTCAGAATCACTAAATCACGGCCGAACACAACAACCAAACCATGAATCTGCTTTCCTTGTTCAAAAGCCTTTAAAGAAGCACTAGATTTTAGCACAGAACACAAAGTGAACTCGCTAAGCTGCACTCTTTCCCTTCTCATTGTCGCAAAAACATCAAGTGCTTCTTTAGCAAGACCCTGCCTCAAAAAGCTTGAAATCAAAGCATTCCATGTCACAACATCCTTCAGTTCAATTTCTTCAAATGCCCTAACTGAATCACCCAAGCATCCATACTTCGAATACAAGTTCATTAATGCAGTTTTGGCTACTGTTCCCGCATCCACACCTGTCTTAATCATTAGTCCATGCACTTGCTTTCCATGTTTTGTGCCCGGCAAAGAAGAGCAGGCACTCAAAACTGATGAAAAAGAATATGCATTAAGGTCACAGCACGAAAGATGCATGTGACAAAAGAGAGTCCACGTTGCTTGAATGTTGCCATTACGAACATACGAGCCAAGTTGACTATTCAATGAATAGATATCTTGAAGGGGCAATTCATCGAAGGAGTGGCGGATGTGGGCATATCGTTTCTGAAGCTTTATCATCAAGACTTCCTTTGGAGCAATAGCTCGAAGGTTTCCGGTCGGGTAACTAAGATAATGAATGCAACAATAAGACACAGACATAAATCTACGAGACCAAAGGCCACTCTATCCATGAAACTGCAGTTTATTAAGTTTGATCTTAAGAAACTTGGGCAAGTCCGAGAGGTCGGTTTTTCCAGCTTCCAGGGCTTGCATTCCACGATGGTCAATGGCTGAGTGAATGAGAGCCAAACAAGCCAAAAGACTGACAATCAAGCTCAATGGTTGAGGCTTAAGGTCTTTCAAAGCGAAGAAACCATCTACAAAAATCAACCTCAGCTTTTAAGAAGATATACCCACAAAATTTAAAACTGAGATAAAGTTCTACAATCAAAAAATTTAACTCAAGAACCAATGAATTTCCACTCCACACACAGTTCTAGTTAAACACATCAACCCAAAGATACAAAATTTAATCTCACAGGAGAAAGTTAACTACTAAATCAAACCCAACAATAAGACAGGACTCAATTAAAAATTTTCCCTTCTTTTCTCATCAACCAAGAACAAAATATAGTATACAAATTTTATGAACACTAAAAGCTATGGAGAGTCATAAGGTGAAAAAATGGATAGACTTGCCTGATAAAATCAGCATGACAACTCTGTTTTCCTCTGCATCCTCTGTGCAAAATCCAACTGAAACGGTTGGGTCGGGTCATATTGGAGGGGGGTTTTGGGCCGTGGGTTGGGTCGGTTCATATGGGAGGGGGTTTTGGGCCATGGGATGGGAAAGGAAAGGGTTGGGTGGTTGGGTCGGGTCAGGCCGCCAGGGCAGTTGTCTTTAAGTATTTTTAGTATTTATTATGTTCATAAAATTTTATAATAAATATACTAATGTAAAGCTTTTTAAATGGACATATTGCATACTCAGCTATAATTTTAATAATTTGAATAATTTATTCAATCATATAAATATAAATAATTAATTAAAATGTTACAAACTACTTAAGATATTAAAGAGATTTTAATAGTCAAAAAAGTAAATTTAAAAATAATAGAATCAAGATTGAAAAGCTCAGATATAATATTTTATGCCAATCAAAATGTATAACAATCAATGAATTAATAAATTGGAGATAATTTTTATTTTAATATATTGAAATTTATCAATTTTTCAATTTTGATAGTTTTATCATATTTTACATCTAAAAATTATTAATTTAGTAGAGTATATTAATTTGACATTATTCATCCAAATAAATGAAATCATTAAACTTATGCTGCAATGATGGCTACATGAAAACCACTTGAAACTTTAAACTACACTACGGTGAGTGTTCAAACTTGATATGATTTAAATTTGAGATATCTTAAATTCGAGAAATCTTTATTAATCCTAAATATATCATTAATACAAGCTCTTGAAGATGAGCAGCATATAAATATATCATAAAATACTAAAATTTGAAATAATAGAGAAGAAAACATAGCTATATATAGTCTTACTCCTACTACTCAATAAGGAAAGCGAAAACATTGCTAATTCCCCTTCCTTTGAGAACATTATTGACCATAAAAACCTAACCCTAGGGAGACCTTCGAGGTACTCTTTATTAATCCTACTACTTGCTTTCCTAGAAGCACATATATAATATAGAAACTAAGCTAATAAAAAGGAGACCTATGAGGTGCTCCTTTCCTATGGCGTGCTCTCACAGCTGCAGCTTCTGCAAATTGATCATATGCACTCTGGACACACAAAGCTGCTTCATCATCAACCTGCAAATCAAAATTACATCATATCATGTACGTAATACATATTAACTAGACTATTCCACTTATATTATAAAACAATGCCAACACTAAAATAATCACAGTAAGTACATATAATTAAGAAGGAAACAAAACTCTTACCTTGCACTGGATCGAACAATACCTTGTTACTGAGCCACCTGCTCTTCGACATGCACATTGATCCTTTAGGTCAACATAAACAACAGTATGACGATTGTGGGTGTGGTTCTTAATGTCAGATACATCAAACAGACCTTGCATGTCATGAACCCTTACTCCCAATCGGTATGATGGTTTGAATACCTGAAACCAAAAAAGGTTTGTATTAGAAGTGAAATATAATTATATATTACATATGTTATACACCTACGTAAAGGAATGAAGGAAGTTATATACTTGAAAATAATCATGATTTCCGTGGTCACTAGAACGATTCTTGCATCTCTCACAGAAAACAAATGCCATCATGCAATCTTTGCAAAAATAGGTCGACGTCCTCGAACTCTGGCAGTGATCACATGGCTCATAAAATTTCGATTTTTGCTGTTGCAAAGCCATAAGCCATGATAGTTCAAGGAGATTTTCCATGGCTCTACTTTAATTTGTAGTTATTCTATATATGTGTAGTGCATGCATGTATGCTTCTCTATTACATATCTATTTATATACATATTATTACGTGAAATTCTCTGAATACATATTAGGGTTTTTTTATGATGGCTTATTGTTCAAGACAAAATATATATTTTAGGTATATTTGTTCATATTTTGAAATAAATAAGGATAAAATCAATTAAAGTTTCCTAGCTTTTTGCTTGAGTAATAAATTAGGGCTGCACTGCCATTAGTAAAGTATTTTTATGATGGCTTGTGTAGGCTAAATTTAAGTTAAATTATAAGTTATTGAATATATGTTCGAATCTTCTGAATTGTGCTAATTAAATGCTTGTTAATTACAAATAGATTTGTCATATAAGAAAGATTATGAAAATTTTGGAGACTGATCTATAGTTAGTGGAAAGTAACGATCGTATATTAGGCTTTGATAGTGTTTTCCTAACGTGAGTTAGGCCTATTCGAACATCGGTCTGGGGATCTTTAAACTGGGCCTAGAAAGCTTGTTTCTTTGTGGTACTTAGCCGGAAAAAGCTTGTTTTGGTAGTAGACTAAATGCCAACCAAACTATTACTTACAAGAAGTTGTCGAGTGGGCTTACTTGTTTTGGGCTTCACTAGGGAAATTTCTTTTTGCAACTTGAAGAACAAATGTGGGTTGCACATGCACAACAAGTTGATTGTCATAATTCATACACATGGGAGGAAAATCAGCTTTAGCCATACGGAATAGCATGCAGCTAGCCTAGGTGTATACATGCTCATGCATTGTCTGTTTCAATTCACAAAGAAATTAAAAACACTAAATTTACACACACGCCAAGGAAAGATCAGCATAGGCAATGGGGTTTCAATAATATAACACACTTATATCCAAAACATGGGGTTTGCAATCTTCAAGAAAAATTTTGAGCTTCTCTTCCTTCTTTCTTTTCTTTTCTTTCTTTTTTTATAAAAAACTATATGTAATAATTTCTTTTACGATCTAAATCTTCTTCAATTATAGCAAATGAATAGAAAGTTTAGTAGGGTCCAAGTCAAAAAAGTTTGAATCCCAAACAGAACTTCTAACCCTACTTAGGGTTTCGGGGTTAGTATATTAAAGGTGAACGAAAACCCCAAGAAAAAGAGGGGAAGAATGAGCATTCCTAGAGCTTGTTAGTTTATGTGAGGATTCTATTTGAGATAGCAGAGACAGCCACACAGACACGCATGAGGCCATGCATTATTTTATAGTGTTATAATTAAATAAATTAATAGGCCCAAATCCCATCTCTTTCTTTGACTTGACTTTATGTCTTTATTCATATGCCATTTTAATCAATAGTATCCTAAAGCTGTAATACCAATCTTAGTTGTAGGTGAATGTGTAGTCTTATACTAACAACTACACCAACATTTCATCAAATTCTAACTTACTTTTCCCTTTTAGTAAAGGATAGTAAACATTACCAACATTTCATCAAATTCTAAGGAGGGGTAACAATTGAGAGCCCAAGTTTCAGCTTTAAGATTTTAATGGGAAGTAAGAAATTCAAAAAGAAAAAGGGAAAAAGAAATACATGTAATTAAAGATACATGCAAACAAAATTTTATGAAAACCTAACATATGGAGAGACAAGGCATGGGGAGCAAAGGAGGGGGCATGGGAGAAGGATCTCTTTTCATCTTTATTAAAGTCTTACTTTTCTTGGAAATCTCTTCTTTCTTTTGAGGTATAAGAGGGTTTTGGTTTTTGCCTAAATTAAGAAATAAAAATAAATTTGCATGGATAAGAGTGCAAACAAGGTTGCAGAGAGAGAGAGAGAGGATGGCAATGGCAATGGCAATGGCAATTGGCAATATATATTTTGACGTAGAGAGGAATTCTTTCCAAGAAGGCACGGGTGCTCCGCTGATTTCTCCGATGCAATCCCAGTTCCCACTGGCACTTTGCTTTGAATATTACTAACTCTTTTCTTTGGTTGTTGTGCTTCATATGAGCTTATAATAACCTCTAATTCTTGTATCCTTGTGTCTAGAACTACAAAAGTAATTGAATACATAATATAGTATCCCAACCCAACAACAAACAAATGAATTAATTAACTTTGGATATCTCCTCTTCATAATGAATTCATCTCTCTCTCTCCCTCTCTCTCCTTTTCTTTGTAACAGATAGCAAGAGACAAAATTTACTAATATTCTTTTGTCAGTTAACCATGGAAACAGTGGATAAAAGGGCAAAAAACATATCATAACTTAAATTCAAATCTCCCCCCTCCCTTCAAAGTTCAAACCTTCTACAATTTTGAATCAAACACACCATACGTATATAGCGCATTGCGTACTGTTGGAAGGATATTTTTGAAGTAGAAATTCATATGTAAAGTTAAGCAAACCACAATCAATTTGGTCTTGGTTTTTCTTTTATTTCCTTTGCTATACTTGTAAATTAACGATCAGTGAAATCAATCAAGTAGCTTGCATAGCCTTGAGGTTATGGATTCAAGCAGCTGAAACTCTATATAGATATAGATATCAGAGCTAGCCTGAGTGAACTGTCATCTTATGAATGGCTGTTGCATCATGAATGTGATTGAATTCCAGTACATAAATTAATCATCATGAGTCCACTCTGCAAGAGACATTAAAAGCACTATATACGAATCCACAACAAACAGCCTAATGACATACAAACAGACAAATTTGCAAACCTAAGACACAGAGGGTTAGCTTTCTCAAACTTGATTTTGATACATATTAAGTAAATTATAGAACAGTGTTTGGTTTTCACTCTCCCTGGAGGCAACGTCGTTCACTCCCAGGCACCATGGTTGGCCACTATCAGTTCCTCCCACCATAATTTACGTGATCCGATTTCTTACAATATTCCTTTGACCGAATGCCACGTGGCTTTAGCAAAGTGGGCGGCGGTTTCTTATCATTGAATCTTCCCACCATTTTCTCTCGCTTGTAACCCGGTCTTGTGTCTTGTCGTCACCACTCTCCACCCCTATACCCGAAACCCTCCCTAATCACCTATATGCATTAACCTATCTGGTTGTATTAACTTTTACCGGAAAATTTACCTTGCTTTCAGCCTATGATTAAGTCATATGTTCGAGGCTGCATAGGTATATGGTTAGAGTTAGAATTAAAGCTGGAAAGTCATTAGTTTCATTTTGAAACGATAAATCTGATCTAATTTTGATTGCAACACTAAAGAATGACAAAAGATTAAGAGGTAGAACTAATGAATATAGCTTGCTCCTTTGTTCTGCAGTCAATACAATTATTGAAGTACAATTTTATCATCCTTTGCTTTTCTTTTTCACCCACTGATGCTCAATACGAAGTATTGCCAGTGACGATAATTCAATTATTGCACGTCTCCAGTGAACCCTGGTGGTTGCAATATCATACTTGTTGGGATGTATTTACACTTATTGATCAAGACATGTGACATTCCATTCAAGGTAATGGTAAAATTGACTTTAAGATGAATTTGGTATGCAAAGAAAAATTATACGAATAGCTTTAAAGAAATAATAAAGTCAACATTTAATTTCATCTCTCATTTTATAAAAGTAGACTGCTAGATGCATTCGGGGAGTTTGCAAAGTTGTTCAACCTTTGAGTGTATTTTTTACTTTAAATAGATTATAGAGAATTTGGATTTTTTTTATAGACGATGAGAATTCAAGTGTTTATATTTATTTTCAGAACATAAAACTTTTATTGTTCTTGATTTTTCTACTGTAGTCTTATTTGTTTTTGTGTGTCAAAATGGTTTGCAACAAATCTATTATGTAGACTTGCAAATGTCTCTTCTTAAAACACAATTATTTAATCAAGACACTTATTTTAAAGATACTTTTACATTTTGTAATACACAATTTTTGAACAAAAGTATTGTTTAAATAATTTATTTCATAAAACATAATTTTTGAACTACAATATGAAAAGATAACTTTTTATATCTAAACTTTTGAATTGTAATGTTTTTTCAGTTGTCTCATAATTTTTGAAATTAGAGATATTTTTCTAATATCAATTTATAAAAAGACATAATTATTCATATGAAAAACTCACCCACAAAATCAAATAGTCATATTATTTTCCTCTATGTGACATAACTTTTGAAGTAAGATAACTTTTTATTATGAAGAGATAATTTTTTATTTTAAAATATACAACATAATATTTAGAATCCCACTAAATATAAATAAATCCAGACATTCATGGAAAGATCTCTTTCACCTGCATTACTTTTTTCTCTATTCTCCACAAATAATCACAAACTTGACTGTTGAAGAAGGGCATGCCAGAAGCTACCTCTACTGCCCTCGTTCGCTCTTTCACTATCTAAATTTATTCTCCATAAATAATCTACCTCTACTTTTACATTAGACTTAGGTCCAAAGATCATCTTTCTAAATTTTAAATCTTAAACCCTAACCCTTAAATTTAAGATTTTAAAATTGAATTCTAAAATTGGAATACTGGCACTATGAAAAGAAGAGGTTACTATGTGACACTACGTAACAAGAAAGAAGAAACCATAACTATAAAAAAAAAAACAATTAATTGAAGTGTATAGGACATATAGGATACTGTCATAAAACTTTTTCCCTTTTTTTTTCTTCTTTTTCTGTGGTAATACTGCGGTGGCAGGTGGGTACATGGGATGGGAGTGCAGAGTGCAGGAGGCCAAAGGCTTTCTGGGTGTCCTCACGTGGTGGTGTGGATCCCACAGATTGAAATTGAAATAAAGGTTTACGTGGCAGAGGATGCTCGGTGTAACAAAAGCATGGACTTGCTGCATGCACTGCATGGGCTGCATGCATTTCTGGACTGGACTTCAAGTCCAATAATCATCCATGGGCCATTCTACTGGCCCAAAACATATCAGCCGTGGCTGAATTAAGTATATATGACTACTTCAATTCAAAGTGATCCCTTGAGTAGGTGATCATGCTTAATATGCATAGAGGTCACATCTCACCATATGTCAATCGTATGCTAAAGTTATAAAGATCTTGCGAGTAATTAAGGAAAACAATTTATTTTTTATCGAATAAAGTTTTTAAGAGAGTGAAAATTGGAACCAATTTATTAATAAAACAATAAATCCCATTAAGTTAAATGCATGTAAAAAGATTAATTTTATGGAAGTGGATAAAAGCCTAAATAGGAAAGTAAGAGTTGAATATATTGGTTCTGATTTTAGCAAGATGAAAAATGATTCCAAGATATTCATGAAAAGATAGGCAATGACGAAGGATCAGTAGTGTAGCCTACTTGAGGGCATAACCTCATCATTGAAAAGGGACCAAATAAATTCAAAAATAAATGCTCGAAATTCCTTGAAAAGGGTTCCCAAATTCCAATATTTGTGAAGATAACAAGAATCATAGTACTTGCTTACAGACCCCTAATGGGGCTATAATATAAAAGGATGTGACAACAAACAAAAGGGTTTGGTAGGCACAAGCAGGCATGAGAAACACATGGCATTCCATTTTGGGGTGACAAAATCGGAATATCAACACATGGCATTCGTTACTACTTCTTTTGGATGCCTCCCAACACATCAAGTTTTTTTTTCTGCTCCCTATTCATTATTTTATATGCACATTCATGTGTCCTAAACAGTTCCTTTTTATTTCTTCAGGGTGCACAGTCCTAAAGGGTTTGCGCATATTGCCCTAGGGCAATCCAATCTGCCAGCAGTCAAAATTTTCAAACCCAAACATTTCTTACTTGAAAACATTGTGGATTTTTTAAAATTTAGAGATCTTGAATTCATTTACTATAAAAAAAATTATTATCAACGAAATATCCTATGAGTAATGTACAATATATGATATTTCATTAATATTAAATCTTACTGACAAATTACTAATAAAATAACTTATCGATGATATATTTGTTATTGATCACAGTTAAAATGCGCTTTTCGTACCCCAGAAGCAATGCCAACCTAACCCTAACCCTAACCCTAACCCTAAGATGAAAATAGAAATATTATTGGAGAGTTAGATAGCTGGTAGTTGTTTTGATTTGAATTACATAAAAGAACATACTCTTGCTCATGGGTGCATGTCATATGCTGACTGTTTAGAGCAAATAATTGGCACTATATGTCTATAATATATTAAAAGATAGAGGAAGATTTTTAACTTGACATCTTTTGTTTGGAGAAGTTGGTGAGGTAACCAAACTAATGTTTTAACCGTGCACAATATAGTATTGTAGCAATTTAAAATAATATAAAAGTTGATAACATCATGAATTATGGTTCACAGTTACCATATTTGTTTAATAGAAACTACTAAAAGATTAAGTAGAGTTCACCAAATGAGAAAAAGGGTATCCCATGTATAGTTTCAAACAATTATTAACCTTTACATGCATTTAAAATTGAACCACATAATTGTAACTAATTAAAAAAAGTTTTGTTTACTGTTTCCTATAGGTACTACTACTCCCCCATTAGTTAAGGTATACTATATATACTTTTAAACAACATTTTTTTTTCATTTAATAAACTAATCCACATGAAATTTAAGGGAAAATAATGCCTTAATTACAATTTTTTTTATAAATATTAAGTTATAATTAAGATAATGTGAACGGGTGTCTATTGACACTTGTTAATGCGATATTTATAGATTTAAAATTGTAATTAGTGTATCATCACTTTCTAAATTTAGTGAGAATAACCTATTAAATGAAAAAAAAAATTAAATATAGTATTTTAACTATTAAAGATCAATTAAGTTATTATTTATGACAATAATTTTTTTATTGATGTCATAGTTAACAATTAATATGATAAATTTCTATATTGAAAATATAACTTAATTAATATGATAACTTTAAAAAGTATCCTTAAAACGATTATTAACAAAATGAACTATTTTTTTTTCTCATACAGTCACTTTTAGTAATAGAAAAACTTAAACAGTATCACAATCCAAAACAAAGAACTGGAGGGAAAAACACTTGATACTAAAGCCTCTTAAAAGAAAATAAAAGCACATTACACTATAATATATTCCTTGCATAAAAAACCATAAGACCTTAGACATTCAAAACAGCCCAAAGACGAGCAACCAATGAAAGACACAATAATGTATATATGCCCAATCATCAACAAGCTCTGAACATGTTTGATCAATTAATGTTTATTTCTTAATGCAACGCAAAGTGATTAATTTTTTTATAACTCTGTTTATATTTGACTTCACTGACTATCTTCTACAACATGTCAATATCAACAAAAACCTTTCATAAAATCCATGACTTAATATCTGAATTAAGAACTCATAAAAATGAACTATTCTTAATCAGCACTTACCCATTTATAGGCACCCATTAATTGAAATTTTAATTAATGAACTATATATGGAAATAAATGCCAGTTAACATATGAGTTATAAAAAGTAGAAAGCTTATATTACCAGAGTTGATCGATTTAAAAATGACCATGATTAGTAAGGCACTAAGAAATTAAATTAGAGATAATGTAACTGCAGGCAGAGCTATATGTATGAATTTATAGGAGGAGTTGGTAATATTGGCCAGCCCTGAGAGGATGGCACCTAGGTCAAAAGTGAGATCTTCTCTCTCTCTCTAAAACATGAAATGAAAGACTTTTTGGGTTAGTGTTTCTCTGTCTAAGAAGAGGGCTAAGGTTGGGGCATGATTATGACTAGATTACCGAGGGCATTTATTTTTACAGTGGAGATAGCAGGCTTTTAAATATAATAAAAAGGACTTTGAGGCCATGTGTTTTACCGTCTTTGATTCCTTTCTTGACGGTCAAACTTACACAGTGGGGTTTCTTTGCACCCTTCGAGATCAATCTCTCTCCTCCTTTCTGCAATACCTCCACCTCCTTAAACTATTTATTGTCTCCACTGCTTCCGTACCGCCCCTTCTCATACTCATACTATCAAATCATACGTATTCGTTTCCACGTATTTGTACTAGTGTTTCAGCATGTATATACTTAGGATCATACTCTTTTTTATCTTATATTACTTGGAAATGATGCAAAGATAAATGCCCCAGAAGAGGGACATGAGCAACTAGGTCAAAGCTAGGCCGTGGCATATTCAAGCAAGTTTATACCCTTTAGTTTTTAATGGATGAAATGAAATATAGCGAATGAAAAAGGAGAGAGAGAAGGAAGAGTTGACAAGAGAGCATTGAAAAGAGGGAGAGAGTTGCATTTGGATACATGAAAATTAGATTTTCTTCCAATCTGTCCCTGAAAACTGAAAAGGAGAGGAAAAAAAAAAAGGGAAAATGAAAAATAGCTTTGAGAATGAAATAAAACTCAAAGACCCGGAAGACAAGGGTTAGTGTCCTCATATAAGGGTGCAAACAGCAAGCCCCCTCCTTCACCATATATTTTCTTTTTTAACCCTTTTTTTTAATTGAAATAGAAAAAGAATATACACAGGATTCTCCTCCTTCGCATTGTAAAAATTTAAAAAACCCAGAAAAAATTGTCAGTCATGCATGAATTATTGTTATGTGCACAGCAGGGAGGGAGGGAGAGAGAAAAGAGACTCCCGTTTGTAGCGGGGGAGCAGTTTGATGATTAGGAGTTAGAGATAATAGTAAAATAATGGCATGGATGGATGGAATGTGAGAAAGTGATGGGGTTTTGTGGGCAAAGGCTGAAGAAGGGTCTCTGCTGATACATAATAATATTAAAAAAAATTATTATAGGGAAAGAGAGAGGGGAGAGCAATGAAAAGGGGTTGGTTAGGGGGAGTGGTAGGAGCAGATTACACTGACAATGAAATGACTTATGTCCAACTGGGCATGAATAAATGGGTGTGGGGAGGGGCTGCGTGTGGGTTTTTTCTCCCACTTTGTCAGATGTATATCATCTTCTGCTACAGGTGTTTCACAGCAAAGAAAGAGAAAAGCTTTTCTTTCAATCCCATATATATATTTATATTTTAATCATTACACTATAGTATAGTAATATATAGTAGATATGTATATATATAATATACATACATGTATATATTTATAGACCTATTGCAATTTAATTCTTGGATTCTCCTTCTAGAGCCACTTTGATCACATTGTAATAAAGTAATTGGAAGGTAATTTAATTTTTATTATAAGGTGGGTAGAATCAAGGATGGATATATCTGTCTATCTTTGAAGTCCAAATTAAGGGGGAGAATACAAGTTTGTTTTAAGTTTACGAAACCACATGCTTTCATAGGTTTATGACCCATGTGTGTTAGCCCTTGTAAGGCTATGTATATGTATAAAAAATAACTTCAACTATCTATTAGAGGCATGAAGATAAGCTCAACTTGCCTATTCTTAGATTGCAACCAGAACATTTTCTAACTCTTCTGTCCTCCACCTTTTGATTATATTCTTTTTCTTCTAAGACAATCCTTTCTAAACAAAGGGGAGCAAGTGAGAGAGAAAGTTTGGTTTGTAATAGACCTTTAAGGATGTCTCAAAAGAGAAAGATTGTGAAAAGATCATCTCAAATCCTCCTTTTATAGTGATTTGGGCACCTCCTTGCTTTCTTGATAACTAGTTTCTCTCCACACGTGACAAATACAAGACTAACCCTTTCTCAACCCAACTATCTAGTAGAATCATTTTCTAAGACTGCCCTTGAAATGGAAGGGTGCCCCATTTATGATTGTAGTTCATGAACGGGTTATATAAGTCTTCATCTTTTGCTTTGGAAGAGATGATTTCTCTTCAAATTTTTTGACCTTTCCTCTTCTTTCTTTTCTTCTTTACCACTCCAAGGTTTCTGTCACTTCACTTCCGCCTCTAGTACTACTTTCATGCATGAACTAATTCCTCATCTCTCTTTGCTTATCAGTGAACCATAAAAGCAGCAATCTTTCAAACCTGTCGTTTCAGTTTTATGGCTTCCATGAACAACTGGTTGGCTTTTTCGTTGTCACCTCAAGAACTCCCATCACAAACTGTTGATCAAGACCATCACTCTCAAACCGCAGTCTCTCGCCTCGGTTTCAACTCCGATGACATCTCCGGAGCCGATGTGTCTGGCGAGTGTTTCGATCTCACTTCGGACTCCTCGGCCCCTTCTCTCAATCTCCCTCCCCCTTTTGGCATACTTGAAGCCTTCAACCGAAACAATCAATCCCAAGGTTCGGTTTGCTTCGCTCCATCAAAGCACACCCGCACTTTCTCATCTTTCTCTCATGTCAAAGGCTGAAGCACCAAAACCCTAACCATTCTTTTTGTTTTTCAATCATATTAAAAGAAGAAAAAAACTTCATTTCCTTAATAACTAGTATTCAAATGTTTGATATTGGTAGTCTCTTTTTTTTTTCCCTTGCAGATTGGAATATGAAGGGTTTAGGCATGAACTCAGATGGAAACTACAAGACAAGCTCAGAGCTTTCCATGTTGATGGGTAGTTCATGCAATGGCCAGAGCCTTGATCAAAGCAACCAGGAACCAAAGCTTGAAAACTTCCTCGGAAACCACTCTTTCTCCAATCATCAACAGAATAAGCTCCATGGTTGCAACACCATGTACAACACTACCACTGGAGAATACATGTTTCCCAACTGTTCATTGCAGCTCCCATCGGAGGATACGACTAACGCAAGAACAAGCAACGGTGGGGATGACAACGACAACAACAACAATAAAAACAATAATAATAACACCAATATCAACACCGGCAACGGCAGTAGCTCCATTGGTTTATCCATGATCAAGACTTGGTTAAGGAACCAACCAGCACCGCCTCAACCAGAGGCAAAAAACAATGGCGGTGCTTCACAATCTTTGTCTCTTTCAATGAGCACTGGTTCACAAACAGGCTCTCCTTTGCCCCTCCTTACCTCAAGCACTGGCGGCGGAAGCGGTGGAGAGAGCTCTTCCTCTGATAATAATAAGCAGCAGAAGACACCGACAGGTATGGATAGCGAAAGCGGTGCAATTGAAGCGATGCCAAGGAAATCTATTGACACTTTTGGCCAACGAACTTCCATATACCGTGGTGTAACCAGGTTATATTATTATTTTCTGTGCATATAAAACCATGAAGTCTTTTGTTTTTCGTTATCATTTTTTATTTTGCCCTTTATTTTTGTGTTATTTTATAAAGATTTTAGGGTTTTGCTTATTGCAGGCATAGATGGACTGGCAGATATGAGGCTCATTTGTGGGATAATAGTTGCAGAAGAGAAGGACAAACCCGTAAAGGAAGGCAAGGTAATACGTTGTGATTGCTCTACTTGATGGACCTCCTATCAATTTTTTTTTTTTATAAAAACTTCTTTGTCGGTAAAGCCTGGATACTTCTAGCACTACATACACAAGGCACTGGAATTTGCTTTTTTTCCTTCATTTTTAATGAATGATTTTTTACTTTTATTATTTATTATTATTTACAAACTCCTGACTCCATTTTCTGCATTTTCACATGATTTGATGTGGGGCTTCCTCAACATACTTGCAGTTTATTTGGGTAAGTACAAAAGGACAAACACTCCTGAGATTAGGTTATTCCATTTGTGAGTTGGTGATTTAGTTTGATGAAGTTTCTCATGCTTTTTCTTTTTGGTTTATAGGAGGCTATGACAAAGAAGAAAAGGCAGCCAGAGCTTATGATTTAGCAGCACTGAAGTACTGGGGAACCACAACAACAACAAATTTCCCTGTAAGTTTCCACTTTTGTTCCCCAAACTGGAATAAGGTTAAAGCATTGATATATAGTGCATTAATTGCCTACTTTTCTCCTCTCTTCGTACATTTGGATTCATTCTCTCGGGAAAACGAGTTCCTGTAAATTTGCCCCATGTTCTCACTGCCATTGACATGCAGTTACTTTAGCCAAACAAAATGGGGGGAAAAAAGTCTTGGGAGTTTTATATTACTCTGAGCAACTGTACATGTTCTTGTGCTCCTAAAAGGCATCCCCATTAATAGGAATTTTGTCATGTAATGGGAGAAAAGTAAGGTAGTTTTTTTGGGTTGAATATTGCCTAAATTTATGGGTTTTGTTCATTATTAGTAAATCTTCTCTTTTTTTTATAATATTTATATATACACACACACACTATATTTTAATTACAGATTAGCAACTATGAAAAGGAGTTGGAAGAAATGAAGCACATGACCAGGCAGGAGTATGTTGCGTCTCTGCGAAGGTATAGCACTGGACAAACAATGGCCTTATAATCTATCTTTGATGGAGCAAACAGACATCAAATGCATGAATGGTTGAACTTTACGTGTGGTTTTGATGCAGGAAGAGTAGTGGATTTTCTCGAGGAGCATCTATCTATAGGGGAGTCACAAGGTAATGTGATATGCAAAATTAAACATAATCATTTTCAGTATGTGATAAAACCTTAGGCTCTTAACAAAGGATAAACAAACAATTGCACTAGGCTAGATGTTTTGCACTTTGGAATTAATATATTCTCCTTATAAGGGAAGAGAAAAATTACAATTTTTTTTCTTTAAAAAACACTTAATTCATGATTATAATTAACAATGCAGGCTTTGTTCTTTGTTTATTATCATATTTTTGGTGTCCTAATGAGTTCATTGTAGAAACTTTGCTATGAAGAATATCAAGGTTTTGATACTAATTAACATTGTAATTTGGTTGAAAACAGGCACCACCAACATGGAAGATGGCAAGCAAGGATTGGAAGAGTTGCTGGAAACAAGGACCTTTACTTGGGGACATTCAGTAAGTTTGAGTTCTGCATTTTTGATCTTTCATACGTGTTTAAGCTTTATAGGATGTTTTGGCGAATAGCTAGAAAAGTTTCAAATAATGGTACTGGCAAATTGAACTGCTCAACTCAATCATTGAATTTGATGATTTGTTCTCTCGATAATCAATTTTGTTTGTTGACGTAGCATACACTGTAAACTTCTTTGGAGGGGATGTTTTAGATGGTCATGTCGAGTGACGGTTGTTTTTTTGTGATAAAAAATTATATAGGTACGCAAGAAGAGGCAGCAGAAGCCTATGACATTGCAGCAATAAAATTCCGAGGACTGAATGCTGTAACCAACTTTGATATGAGTCGATATGATGTTAAGAGCATACTAGAGAGCAGTACATTGCCAATTGGTGGAGCTGCAAAGCGATTGAAAGATGTTGAGCAAGCAGAAATGGCTTTAGATGTACAAAGGGTAGATGACGATAACATGAGTTCCCAGTTGACTGATGGAATCAACAATTATGGTGCAGCACACCATGGCTGGCCTACCATTGCATTTCAACAAGCGCAGCCGTTTAGCATGCACTACCCGTATGGCCAAAGAGTATGGTGCAAGCAGGAGCAAGATTCTGATGCCAATCACACCTTCCAGGATCTTCATCAACTACAATTAGGAAGCACCCACAATTTTTTTCAGCCTTCAGTTCTGCACAACCTCATGGCGATGGACTCTTCTTCAATGGAGCATAGCTCTGGCTCTAACTCTGTCATCTATTGCAATGGCGGAGGTGGAGATGCTGCTGGAAGTAATGGTGCTAGTGGTAGCTACCAAGCGGTCGGGTATGGAGGCAATGGAGGATACGTGATCCCCATGGGTACAGTAGTAGCCAGTGATAGTAACCAAAATCAAGGCAATGGCTTTGGAGACAATGAAGTGAAAACACTTGGTTATGAAACTATGTATGGATCAGCTGATCCATATCATCCTAGGAACTTGTATTATCTTTCCCAGCAATCATCAACAGGTGGAGTGAAGGCTAGTTCATATGATCAAGCTTCAGCGTGCAACAACTGGGTGCCAACTGCAGTTCCTACCATTGCACAGAGGTCTAGCAATATGGCTGTCTGCCATGGAGCCCCAACTTTCACAGTATGGAATGATACATAAGAGACGAGATTGGAAGAGAGATGGGTCTAGGGAAAGAAAAGGATGTATACATATCTGATTTCTTAACTTTGATTTCTTCCTTACATTAACTAATTCAACTAAGGAAGATAGGCCCCTTTTGTTGACAGCCTCTTTTTTTTTCTTTTTAAATCCTCTAACCCTGCAGCATTTGACAATTTTAGAATTAAGGGTCCGAACTGAAGTTCAGCAATAGCATTTGAGAGTTGAGTTCCTCAATGGCTATGAATTTTGGGAACTTCAGATGGATCCTCGGAAAGTTTTATAATACCAGGCTTTGTAATTTTGAATAATATAGTTATGATACAAAGAATGGGATTGTTCTCCTCTTTTCTGTAAATTTGTCATATATATCCATGTGTTTTAAGTGCATGCATGTGATTGGAATTAACTGATAGGCATATTGAAAGTGCATCATGTAGGAGTGTTTTTTCATGATGTCTGATATGATATGTGGGGAGGAAGGGATCATTCATTACATCAGTGTAAACACCTTTTTTAACCTTTGGATCTTAATAACATGGAGAGCTGATCGATTAAAACACACTTCTCTACTCAACCTTATTCCTCTCTTCCTCGCTTCTTCATCTGTTTCCCACTTCTTCTTTCTCATTTCTTCATCTAAGATTGAAACAGATCTTTCTTTTCCTCTGCTTATCAATATCGGTGTCAATTTCCCTATTATTTACTATCACCGAAAAATTATTGATGACAGTAAATGTCATCTTATGGCATTGATCTAGAGCTTGTTAAATTGATATAACCAGAAACAATTACAGGAGGATTTCTTGATGGCGGATAAATAATCGCCAGCCACATTTATTCAAAGACTTAACTGAAAAAAGAAAAAGGTCCACAAGCTTTATTTGCTCAAATTATGAGCATCCAGATGAACATGCTGAAGTACTAATAGTAATTGGTGGCTGGCAGTTAAGTTATTGTATCTGCTGTCATTCTTCATTGTCCTTGTTACTTCCTCCACCTTTCAAGAACTGCTTGAACCACATTGCAGATGATTTAGGATGCCGGGTGAGGCCATTTTTGTAATCCACATATACCAAACCAAAGCGCTTGGTGTAGCCATGACTCCACTCAAAGTTGTCCAGCAATGACCAGGCAAAATATCCCCTCACATCAACTCCATCGCTGTCAATGCAACCCAAAGAAAAGGAAAAATTTCATCATTTCTTCCTTTTGAAGTATATTTTTATCAAATTCACAATGATTTATTTGCTCTCCATGACGAAACAATTGACATGAAAATAAAAGAAAATGACAAAACAGTGGTTTTGACTGTTTTGTAGAGAGAAAGAAGAAAAAACAGAGCAGCGGATGGAGGAGGAAGATGCTTCATTAATCAGCAAATACATAATATATACAAGCATTATATGGTTAACACCTGTTTACAAAATGGACTAATGTTATTAACCTGAACATGCACAAAGACACCTCATGACCACTGGTATAATATACTTAATAACTAGTACAATGAAGCAAAATACATAGCGAAGAACACAATGATAACATTAATGCATGCTCAGTCAATGCATGCTTTTAACTCTAACAACAATGAGGTAATCTATGCATAATGTATATTTTAATCAGATGAATGCTAGTTCTTTATTTGAAGTACTTTTTGGTTTATATACATATATATGATCAGAGATAGAAGGTTAATATCAGGTGGAAAGGGTATTTACTTACTTGATTGCTTGAGCAACGGCAGCAAGGTATCCTTTGTAAAAACGAACCCTCAGTTTGTCATCAAGCATCTCAGGGAGAGGGGCAGTGTCATTTTCCTCATCGTCCATACCTAAATAAATTGCAGGCATCGAAGTTATTATATCTTATAAATCCAAGGCATATCAACAAGAGCTCTTGACCTGTAGAAACTAACTATGTTGTATGAAAAATGAAGTTTAAATTGTCCGCTTGACAAACTCTCCCATATTTCAAGCATGAAAGAGATTTTTGTGAGGGATATCATGAATTTTCATATCAAATTCATAAGTATTTCTTGCTCTATGCAAATTAGACACAATAATTCATCATTTACATAGAATTGCATACCATTCTCAGTAATATATATTGGCAAATTACTGTATGCATCTGCTATGTAATTGAGAACCTTCCGCATGCCCCAAGGAACAACATAGAGCCAGTCTGATGCTGCCTGCCATAAAGAAAATCTGTTCAAAGACTGGAAATTCTATATATGGTACTCTCAAAACTAAGTATACTTATGGCATGTACCCATGACAGAGAGAGACAGAGTATCATACCTTTTCACCAATCATCTCGCCATCTTCCCATTCCACTGAATCAATAAGCAAGAGCATTAATGATATGATGAAGAACCTAATTAAATGGTTGCGAAATTTTGGAAATCAATTCTAGTGATGATCATTACCAATTTTCTCAATCTGTTGTGCTTTGTGAAAATGACCTTCTTCAGCACTCTCTGCTGCATGAGAAACTAACCTTGACGTATACTGATTTAGACCAACAAAGTCCATGAAGCTACTAAGTAACTCCTGGTCTTCCTCTGTGAACTCTGGAAGCTGATCCCCGAGTCGCTCACGCATGCTTTTAGGATAGTCGCCAAAATACAATGGGTGCAAGAACCTGTAGCAGTTAACAAAACGTACATTGAAACAACAGCAGGAAAGGTCTCCAAATGGTTGATTTTTGAAAAGGAAGAACGGGGCAAAAATAAGATGTTTCCCTGAATTAACATGTAACATGAGCTATTTTCTATCCCAAAACCAGATTCAGGCACAGTTGCAGTGAGTAAAATTTGAAAAAGCTGACAAGCAAAACCAGAGGTATAACTTAATAAGGGATTTCAGATAACCTGCCTGCAGTGCAACCCATATAACCGTTCTACAGTGGAGCTAAGTGTTTTCTTCTTTTGACTCACAATGGTTCAATGATAAGTTGTCCTTTAGTTCATATGATTTTTACACATTTTGTGGAGTTTAAGTGTGTCACAAGAGAATTGGAATAGATTAAGTGTCTGATCATACCAGAAAACAAAGAAATGTAGAATTCCAGCTAAATGAGGATTTATTTTGTGATACTTAGTATATAAACACGATTAGAAAAGCAGTATTTGAAAACAAACAGTTTCAGCATTTGATCATAGATCAAGAACCTCTAAGTCACAGAGGTCAGTCAAAAACATCAACAGCTTCTTATCCTATTTGTGTAATCCCAGTGTGCAATATATTAGAATAAGCTCTGTACCTAGAAAAAGCACTAAGAAAATAACAGCATGAGGATATAAAATTCAGATGCTCTCACATATCCATTTTCAGATAAGTGTGATCAACCAGAGTTTCAAAAACAATTCACGGTGCATGCTTCAAAATTAAATTCCAATGGAAAATTTATGAATTTTACAAACAGTAAGCTCTTTCTATTTTGTGCTTTACAATTCAAGTGCATATAGGTGAATGCATTCAGATCTTTAATCTTTTCTTATAGAAGAAATAGTGACACTGATGGAGTATGAGAGAAACTACCATCCAAGCTGAAATTCAACACGCCTAACTGCAGCACATTTGTCCTCCAATTTCTCTGAATTAGCCTCTGCCCATTCACAATCCAGCACTATTCCTATCTGCCCCCCTTGCTTATCCTACAAAATAGGTACAACAACAGCAGCAACAGCAAAATAGCCGGTTACTTTGATAGCCATGCAACTATTTTAGTTTATTTTCCCCAGTCAATGCAAATAACTAGTTCTTTCCACTGGACAGCATCTCTGTATACAACTCTGATCATTTGAAATGTCAAATCACAGCCGAGAAACCAGACAAAGAGATCATGCCATTACATTATGTGAACAAAAATAAGAAAATGCTAAAAGAAGAAGTGAAAACAGCATGAAAGTATAGAATGTTTTCAAAAAGGTAACTAAGTTAATCAAAAGAAGAATCGCAGTAGTAGTAAAGTATTGTACCTTGTACTTGCTATGGTATAAGGAAACAGCCGCAGCATTCGCCAAAATCATATGGTGTGCAGCTAAATATGTTTCTGTTGATGAATTTTCACTTCTACCAGGAGCAGATGTTCCAGTATCATATCCTCCCACAGCAATATGCAGTGGCTCATTTATTGTAGTCCAGGTCTTGACTCTATCACCGAAATGTGCAAAGCAAGTATCTGCATAGATAGCAAAGTATTCTCTGGACATTGTCCAGATGAATAACGTCTATTACTCCTTAAATGTTGCATGAGATGGAAAAGCTTAACAATGCCACGCCAAGAAAGCATAATTCAATAAGATATTGCCTTCATTAATGCTCAAGACACAAAGAAATGGATGAAGCAAATCATTCATGCTAAAAAGCATGCACGAAACTTATCATAGGATGAGCTTAAATCATTACCATTATTTTGTATATAAAAGTATCGAATTTACAAGTGTAAATAATGAAAATTCTTATTAAATTAAAATGCTGATTATTTTTTATTTATTTTCTAATTAATTGAAATCCTTATTTAAATAAGTTTTCCTCAATTAATAATTTATTCTTAATGAGAATCCTTATTCCGTTGAATCATTAAAGAGTTTAAACAACTATGAAATTACATAATTGGTGAGTTTCAATAACTTTTATGTCCAGCTAAATATATATACATGGTAACTGCAATATAAAGATATTTTCATTGACTAATAGTATCAATTTAATATAGTTTGTGTTTTTTGTTTTAATATATGTTTACTTTTGTATTACTCTAATGTCATCCTTGTGCTATTATATTTGAATGATTATGTTTGCCATTATCCTTTTTTGTGGTAATTCTTTCACGTGTTCTCCATTATTATCTAATCCTTATATATATATATATACACTAGTTAGGGACTTTAATAAATACTTGGACTCCAAATTGAATTAATTTCTCATGCCTAAAGTTATAGTACCAAATGTTTATTATTTAATATATAATAAGTGAAAAAAAAATTGACATCACCTCATATATTATAATTGAATTAGATAAAAGAATTGTTGTTTTCTTTCCTTCATTTTGTGATTTTTATTTTCTTATTATTTAAACTCATCCTTTTGCTATTGAATTTGAATTAATTTTGAATGATATATGTTATATTATATCATATGCTTTCTAAGTAAAAGATTTGATTGGTGATGGTACTATTAAAAAATTTGTTTGATAACTATATATTCAATATCTTAGGACAATAATTGATTTTTTTTATAAATTCTATTAAAAATATTAAAACAAGCAATGAGATATAAACAATTCAATAAATTTAGTTTTCTTTTAGATTCTATAAAAGATGAAAATAACTAGAATATGACTTTAAAACATTATTGCATCCATGCATGCTCGCTTACATAGAAAAAGGTATTAAAAAATTTTTTTATATATATGCTACAAAAATAGTAAATGGTGATATTAGGACATATATTTGATAAATGATATGATTTATATTGTAATCTATACATTCTCTGTTTTTACAGTATAATAATATGCAAGTAAATTAAAAAAAATACATTAAACATATCAAAACTTCCACCAAAATAAAAAAAAAAAAATTTATTCATAATGTAAACACTTACACAATTTGCTTATTTAACCACCCCCCCATTGAATCATGAAGATGCAATGGAAGATCCCAATGATGCAAAGTCACATAGGGCTCGATATCTGTAAGTGTAAAGCCAATGTTCTTTAAAATGTATGTCAGCTATTGCATTTAGAAAGAAATGAAGCACAAATAGCATCATACCCTTTTCAAGAAGGGCATCAATCACATTGTTGTAGAAAGCAATTCCCTCCTCATTCACTTTGGTTCCCAAACCATCTGCAAGTATCAATGCAAAAGTATCCATATTTTATCATGAACATGCTGCAAGTAACACTATAAAGATAAAGCAATTAAGGTCATCAAATAAGTGACTGTTCTATAACTCTTTGTGAACATGATGATTGATGAAGTCATGGACTAAAATTAGAAACAATCCTCATATTATAATGTTTTGCTCTTCAAAGAAATACTCATAACCCATACCCCATTGCAGTCCCATGGCTTAGAGGCACAGTACACATGGCATTCCCCCCACCCACCTTTCAAGTTTAAAGTTGCCCTTCTGTTTTCTATGTCAGAGTTGTAGCAGATTCCAGCATTTTTGTTTTGGCATAATTAAGGGTATCTTAAAGCTGAAACTTTGATGCATACAGCTTTTACACACATTTGTACCACCTGATTCACTATCTAAGTACAGAGCAAATCCACAATCTTATCTATTGTAAGCAATTGCTGCTCAGATCACTGGTTCAGTATTTCTTTTTTGTTGGGGGAAAAGCTCTGAATTAGTACAGATAGTTTATTGTTAGGAGTTTACTCAATTCTATAAATAAAACCCACTTGGATTACCAGACAATCAAGTCTCTGTTAGCCAAATCTACGTATCATTCATCAAAAGTATAGGGGAAAACAAGCATATGCCAAATGAATGCTCAATGCTATATTATATTCTACCATGGTAATGATACATCTGCAAAGTTGAGACTAAAACTAAAACTAAAATCTTGAGCAGATGGGCATACCTGGGAAGATACGAGGCCATGATATGGAAAATCTGTAAGCACTGAACCCCAGCTCAGATATAAGATCGATGTCTTCCTGTATGTCACCATTAATTTTAGACACTAAAAAGAAAAGAAATTTACAAATAGGCAAAAGCGAATGGTTGGGTGGGCATGAATATAAAAACAAAATATGCAGGCATATCAGCTCATGTATGCAAAGGCCAAAAGTAAAAGCTGCCAAAGTTTAGCAGTCAGCAGAGTAAATATGGGGGGAAAACCAAGCAAAAAAGGCAAGTCGACCATAGCTAATGCCTATAATACTAACCTTGTATCGGTGGTAATGATCCACTGCCTCATCAGCATTGCTTCCATCAATAATTTTTCCTAATGAAACAAAGAAAAAATTTGTAACTTGAGTTAGTATCATTTGCAGGTAGGGCTTTTAAGGGAGACAATGAATAAATAAAATCTTCAAAGAAGGAGAACATGTTGTCAGCTGCTATTTTAGAACATACATACTAGTATGTTAGGGTTAAGAAATGAGGAGCTTTTTATTATATTCAAGTATGCGTACCTTCAGTGTGTGCAAAAACGTCCCATATGCTTGCACCCCTGCCACCCTCCTTGCAACCTCCTTCAATCTGAAAACAAGAAACCAGTGGGTTGATGCCCGATCATCTCTCTGATCCTAATAAATAGATAGCAGCACCTGTGATGTGTGTCTTGTTCAAGGCAATTCAACTCAAGTTGCAGTGAGAGGAAATTAAATACTCTGATTTTGTCCAGGCTTACTCTGTTCTGTCTTTTCTTTACCTTTTATATAGAAGATTTCAAGCAAGTTGCCCTGATATGGCCCGTATATATATATATATATATATATATATATATATATATGCAGAGGAGGGAAAGATGTCTTTTAATCAGAGACAAGACAAGTCATAGAGTCTTTGGTTCAAGTAGTGAGCAGAGACTCCACTAATTATGTCCTTTTAAGAACATTTAAAAATTGCCAAGATATTTCATTCTATGTTAGAGTTACACAATTATTTTCTTTAAAAAAATTATAAAAATATCTTTTAAGTGTGAATGGAAAAGATATTTTCTGAATTTAATATATCGTGATAATTTTGTTAAATAAAATTAATGACATAGCTTGTTTTGGAATGAAAACTTAAAACCATAAAAGGTTGCTACTGTAATTTATCCTTATTTTAGTAATACATCAACAAGTCAAATAACTTTGTGATGCATCAAGGGAATTCAAGCCATCCCACAAAAATAATGATTCTCAAAAAAATTTTACCAAAATATTTGAAGCTATGAATTAATCAAATTAAAGGGTATGATACAAAAAAAAAATTATGCAATGACATATAGAAGTAGAATTACAATCATCAATCATATAACTGAACCAATATATTTATATAGAGCATACAAAGGGGTGTATGGACGTAAAGGAAGACCTTTTACTCATTTCAGATTAATGATCAACAGTGAAAGAGAAAAGGAATATAAAGATAAAAACTGATCATTATCCCTTTGAAATCGCTTAAAAGCAAGTTATTACAAAGAATCAATACATATGATCAGAATTTGTGAGCAATAAGATGATAAACATGAACAAGAAGACATGCAGAAGAAGAAACCTGGTAGGAAGAAGTAGCAACACCGAAGACAAAGTCAGGAGGGAAGTCTGCTCGAGAGACTTGTTTGCTGCTGGAACCATCTTCTTCATCTTCCTTCAAAACATGCTTCTTCTTAGCCATTTTCTCTTGTTAAGGAATGAGAGTGATGGTGAGAGAGGCATAAGCCTATATATGTTTATATACCCCAAGGGTACATCAACTTTTGCTTCCCACTACTGTTTGGAGGTGGTTAATTAGCCGCATAAGCATTTTGGCGGCAACTATAAACTCTAGCTAAGTCCATTATACTGATAATAGTAATCCAGTTATATACTGATTTGCTTGATTTATTTTATTAGTTTCTTATACAAAATATAATCATTAATTGCATTTGTAATTTTTATAAATAATTACCTGAATTATGTATTTAGATATACATAATCCATACTCTAAAAATTTCAAACTTGATTAATTAAGACAAATTAATTATATTATTAAAATTTTATCAACTTCAAGTACTTTCACCAAAATATTACAACTTCTTTTAATTTAATTGTTCAAAATTTGAAGTCCATATAATACTTTATCTCAATGGTATGGTGGCCAAAAAAGCTTTAAGTCTTAATTAATATATATAGGAAAATTTTTAAAAATAACCCTTATAGATAAGATGTTTTCAAAAATAACTCACTTTATAATTTTAACTATTTTCAGTTAAGTTGGATAAAATTACCCTTAATGAAATTATACGTTATGATGTTACACTTCATGTACAAAAATATGTTACATGCCATAGTTAGATTGTTATACGTCATGTTTTTGTACATGTAACATGCCATGGTTAGATTGTTACATGTCATGTAGAAAAACATGTGACATGTCATGGTTAGATTGTTACACGCCATATATAAAAACATATAACACGCCATGGTTAAGTTATGGTTAGGTTGTTACACGTCATGTACAAAAACATGTGACACATTATGGTTAGATTGTTACACGTCATATACAAAAACATATGACATGTCATGGTTAGGTTGTTACATGCCATATTGAAAATAAAAATATTGTTGTTGCACGTTATGTTGAAAAAGTATTATTGTTACACGTTATATTCAAAAACATTTTGTTACACTTTAATGCCTAAAGTGTTTTTAACATGTTTTCATAAATCAAAACACAAATTTTTTTACCTAAAACACCTATTTCGACCAAAAATCGAAAAAATTTTCCTTTGAAAACCTAGGTTTATAAATTTCAAAATTTTGAGTTTATTGGTGTCTAGGTCCGAATCGATCCAATTAAAAGCTATTTCAAATATATGTGATCATTTCTACCATTTTAGTTTTATCCAAAATACCTAAAAACCAAATTCTCCAAATAGCCACTCACCCAAGCACATCAAAACTATCGCTTGGTGTCTTGAAAGCGCAAGAAAGAGAAATATAAAAACACGAGAGAGAGAAATTAAAAGCATAGCAAACGAATGTTGAAGAGAGAAATCGATAAAATTAGAGAAAGTGGAATGGTGAGAGAGAGCAATTTGAAGCACAAATGGAGAGAAATCGTGATGAATAGTTTAATTTATTTAAAATAGTTTTAAGGGTATTTTTATCAAATCATGATTAAATATGACTAAAAACAGTTAAATTTATTTTAATAGTTGTTTTTGAAATGCCTTTATTAAAAAAGATTATTCCTAATAATTTTCTCATATATATATATATACACATGTTTGATCAAATTTTATATTGAATTTTCTCCAGTTATATAAAATTGTGAGTGATCCAATGTTGGTTGGTGATGAACATCTTGCAAGATAGTTCAAAGGATACATGATCACGGGGCAAATATTGTTTAAAATCTACCCAAATATCATTTGTTTAATACCTAGAAAATAACATATGTTTATTAAACTATGAAAGCATATGGATCTCATAATAATCATATAAAAAAATATATACTTGCTTGACATGGTTATGTATGGACAAATTGGGCATGGATTTAGTTAGTGCTTGTCCTTCAAAAGTGATGTTTTGGCTTTTTTAAAACAGTGAAAGGCTATATATATATATATATATATATATATCTCTTTTCCAAGCATCTAATTCTGATTCCCATTATCTTTGCATCTATATATGTTTTGCATTAGCTGTTAGATTCTTTACATGAAAGAAGAAGAAGGAAAAAAAAGTCAAATCGTATATCTTTGGAATAGGATGCCTGCCCAAATGAAATTAACGTGGGAACTTTAGTCTTATACATTTGTGTATACCCTACCATTTTTGATAGCTTTGAAACATACCCTTCTCCAACCATATGGGAATCAGCTTTACCCTTCTCTTCCAATTCCCTGCATTCAGAAACAATGGTCGATTTTGGGTGTCTCTTTTTTTAATGATAAAATAATAATTAAATAAATAAAACACGTAAAATCATAATTGATTGTTAAAAATATGAGGTTCAGTAAATTTGGTTTGAACTTAACTCATGAACTCCTCTACTAACTCACCTCTCTTTTGCTATTTTAGTTGAATTAAGCAATGAAGAAGTACATTAATCTAGGCAGTTTTGATTAATATATAGTTGAGATTAAGTTAATCAAATAAATAAATTTAAAAAAAAAACTCTTAAAACAATCATGAGCATTGGATCAAAAGTAGGTTGTCTTTGGGGAATTATATATATATATATATATTCTTGATTGTTCATAAGATATAAGGAACTTGGTTAGAAAATAGAAATGGCATCCCAGAAACGAAAGGGAACATTTCACACTTGGTGAGCAAGAAGAGGAGCTTAAAGTGTCCTTTGATTGAACCCACAAACAAGAGTGGCATGACAATATAAAATTAAAAGGAGTTCATCACTTCCTTTTTGTCTTCAAGGTGTAAGCAATACACAATTAGATATGACCCAACTGATGGTGACTCAGGCAAACAGTCCCCTTTGCTTCTCAGTGCTCATAAAGCCACTCACATGAAATTGTTCCATGTTTAGTAAAGAAAACTATAATTAGGGAATAAATATTTTATTTTATTTCAAATTTAAATAAATAAATTAAAGATAATATTTAAAAATTAAAAATATTTGAATTCAAAAACAAAAAACTTAATTAATTCGAATAGATGAAATTCCGTTCGGTTCAATTTAACATTTAAAAAGCAATAATACTTTTCAAAATCCAATCATATGCAATCCTAATTTGGGTCTCTTTACACATAGACTTTCTTGTTTAATTTTTATCTCAATCAACACAAAGAAGGGTTTTGTTTTATATAATTATGGCAAATAATTGGATTTTAGATCCCTTTCAATGAACTCAAATTAATGATTATTTTTCTTATTTATAACACGATATAGTGATACATATTCAATCAAATAAAATAATTCTCTAATGTATTTAAAAGAAAATAATATTCTTTTTTACTATAAAAAGAGAGTGTTACACGTATATATATAACTTAAGAGTTAAGACTGCTACTCATCCAAT
This sequence comes from Theobroma cacao, assembly GCF_000208745.1. Lineage (NCBI taxonomy): Eukaryota > Viridiplantae > Streptophyta > Magnoliopsida > Malvales > Malvaceae > Theobroma > Theobroma cacao. The sequence goes on from NC_030854.1 coordinate 29,884,498, forward strand.
TATTTTCATATAAATGTTAATAAAAACTATTCGTTTGTATTTCTGTAAATTCTTCTTAGGACCCACATGAATCGGCAAATGTATCTTTGAACATCATAGACGATTCCTGTCACCCGCAATCTAAACCGTCCACATTCCTGTTCCCCTAGGAAATTGACAGAACCATCGGCTCTGATAATTTGAAACGTGGCATTGTAACGAACCGGACAGTGAACTGCTCTTTTCTCTGTTTCCTTCGAATTTTTTTTTTCCCATTAACCAAACAGAAAAATTCTCTCTCTCTCTCTCTCTCACTCTCTCAAGCATGTATGTGGAGCCCAGTGTATGATCTTTCGATCTTCAGCTGTAAAAACCATAAAATTCAGTAAGTTTTTTTTCCCACATTATTTTAATTAATGTTTCTTATGTAATGAGAATTTTGGAGGGAAGTTAGTCTAAGGATTGATCCAAGTGGCTGTAAATACTCTAGAATAAATTTCAAAACCCAAAATTGAATGCTGGTAATTATTTTGTCTTTAGAATCAGGAAATGGGTTTGTCTTAAATATCAAAATTGTGGGCTTTTTAAGTTCAAAGCTCCTTCTTTTATAATCTTTATTTTGTGGAAACATGTGATCTTGGTGATCTGATATGTATGTGATTTATGGAAAAGATTATGAGATAAAATAAAAAAGGTTGAGTTTCTGCCAACTTTTATGTTCTTTTTTTTTTTTTGTATTTATGATGTCACTAAGTGATGTTAATTATATATTTACCAAGTTCACTGCACTTTATCAAAAGAAGGAAAAAAATTATTCACTGTTAATTGTTTGAACCTACCATAGTTTGACGATTGTAGTTTCCTATTGAAATGAATTTAAAAGTTCTGAATTTTAAGCAGAAAATCTTTGTCTCAGGTTAATTGTAGAGGGTGGAGATGGACTTACATACTTTCTGCTTCAGTTAGTGTGTTAATACTTATAAGAATTGAAAGTAATTCCTTCGTGCTGTTTTTTTTCTTATATATTGCAGTGGAAACTGAACTTGATAATGATGTTCAACTTGAACAAACTGATAATGTTACTCGTGGTGAGGTGTTAGATGATTCAACTGATAAGGGGCATCAGCTTGGTAATGATGTTCAACTTGAACAAACTGATAATGATATTCGTGGTGAGGTGTTAGATAATGCAACTAAATTTGAGTACCAACTTGGTAATGATGGAACAATGGCCGGAAGTTCTGTTCAATATGGCTCCCAGGTTGAAGAAAATGATAAAATAACTCTAAATTCTTCTGGAGTTCAGTTAACTGTGGTTGAAGGGGATGAACCGTATGTAGGTCAGGAGTTCGAAAATGAAGCGGCAGCACATGCATTTTATAGTGCGTATGGCATGCGGATGGGTTTCATAACCCGTATGAACTATCATAATCGATCTAAAATTGATGGATCCATTGTTTCTCGAGCACTTGTATGTAACAAAGAGGGTTACCGAAAGCCTTATAGGCGTGATGTGAAGAATGTTAGGTCACGGGCACCTACTAGGGTGGGTTGCAAAGCAATGATATCTATAAGGAAAATGAGTACTGGAAAATGGGTCATTACAAAGTTCGTAAAGGAGCACACTCATCCATTGGCTGGCTGCCAGGCTCAAAAGGCATTGATCTCCAATCAAATGCCAGTAAGTGCTTGTTAAAGTTGTTATTTAATTTGTTATGTAATGATTTTCAATTTTTGCATCTTGCTACAATGGCTACTTCTCTTTTGGTACTTGACGCATATCAAATTCAGTTTGGACACTAAAGAAAACCAAATATTATCTAATTAAATGAAGATGTCTCTTAATTTTCATTAACTGAAGATGTCCTTGAGCCTTGGTTTACCTGACCTAAATGCCAGTTTTGCGCTAAATTTTTTGATTGCCTTGACTTGAGCTATTGATGCCAATCCCCATCCTGTCTAGGAATCTTAAGTTATTTGCTTATTGCTTTATCAGGAGTTATAGGAAAGTGCTTTACTGTTTATCACTTTTTATTTAAAAATAATAGAAAATAAAACGTATTAAATAAAACAGAAAACACAACAGCACATTAAATTTTGATAAAATAACCTTGTTACTTTAATTAGGCTTCCCACTAATTGCTTAATCACCAGCGGCAAGGTAGTTTACCTCTTTGACTGCAAGCTAGTAATCACTTAATTCGTTTCCGGTTACTCAATAGCATGCAATTTGGAATTTGAATATTGGATTTGGAACTGAAGTTCCTTCAATTACTTTTACATGAAATTCATTTTCAGATATTTTACTGTGATTTAATCCGGTGGTTCTGGTGTGTTATGGAACTGTCTGATTCTTGCACTGTCATTTCTGCAGGATTGAATCATGTCTTTGCAACTCCTTTTTTCTTTTTTCTCCATATAGCTTTGAACACGCATCATTTGACCTTGGGACCTTCATTTCAGAGGAGAAGGCTGGCTTCTAATTAGGCTATCCCTCGGTCTACCTTTTTTGATATTTGTGCAGGATTAATTAATTTTGTCCATCAATCTCTTGCCTTATAAGTGCACTTGTCATTCTGATTTTATTTAGAATTAAGTTTTATCACTTTTTCTGCAAACTTATACACTGTGGGTAAAATTTCCTTATACTCCAAATTTTAAGGTCACATAAATTTTCATCAAAGTTAGAGGACTTGTTATCAAATGTGTAAGAAGTCCATGCTATCTGATGCTAGTTTAAAAAGATGAGTTTTTTCGTCCTCTGTTATGCATGCGCATACATACCGACATACATGTAATGTTACAAATTGCTTTAGGACATATGATTTGATTAGAGACCATGCTAAACTGTACAATCAGGCCAAGTAAACATTAGGCCTTATTAATCAACTAAGTTGCTCATATGGTTTTTGCTTCTCCTATTTGTTGTCCTGTAGAATGAAGACAAGAGAGTTCAAGAACTAACTCAACAGCTTCTGGTTGAAAGAAAGCGCTCCGCTTCACTTAGAAGATTCATAGACCTTCTATTCAATCACATTGAGGAGCACACACAGGGCCTATCAAAAAGGATCCAGTACATAGTAGATAGCGTGAATAAGATTGAATCTGAAGGGAAAAATAGATAGTGTGAACAATATTGAAGCTGGAGGGGCTAACCTTCTGAACCTCAGGTACTTTTGCTATTGCAATGCAAAATGTGCATATTCCTTTGGGCTTTTGTTCCATGCTGAAAAGAATATTTTATCACGTAAAGCATGTTCAATAGATTAATTCTACGTCCAGTTTCTTGTTTTGCAGTTCCCAAGAGCCCAACCTTGTATATTAGTTTTGTAAATTTTACTCATTGAGGAAAATAATTAGCTTGATTTAATTTTCTGTACTCACAAAGTCTACTTCCTTTGGCTATCAAGTAAAGCTTTTCAGTGCATCGTGTGCAAATCTAAAATACGAAAGAACAAGCAAAATATTGTAGCACAAAACATCTGAAAAATAGATGTAAATTCTAGTAGTTGAATTTTCAAAAAGACATTTTGATTTCTCTCCTGCATTGAGCAAACTGGAGAGCATTCTTGGTTTTCATGCTTTTTCCTCTAAAAAAGATTAAAGTTTTTAGTGTCTGTGTGGCCAAAGTACTCATCAACTAGATTAGCTTACATTTCTGGCTCGCTGGTGAAATGCCAAATGAAATGATTGCATAATTCTTAGCTGCAACGCCATTGTAGGTGTGTGCTTGTCGGGCCAATGCATTCTTGTCTGTTGATGTAGTGTAGAGTTGCAAGATTCTATTCAGTGTTTGGCAGGTTTCTCCCTAGAGCTAACCGTGCCTCAAACAGTTTGATCTCACGTACGGGGATTGAAGGTCAATGCACATCTTTAACCAAAGATGCATTGTAGGAAGAAGGTAAGGAAAGACCAAAACACATTTGTATCAGAGCAAACAAAAGATTTCAACATCTTAGATCCTCAATTGTTTAAAGAATGTTTCTTGAAAGGCACAAAAGAATATAAGGAAGTAAATGTCAGAGATGATGAGTGAATGCATTTTTGTACCACTTCCTGCTCTGTTTTATCTGATTAAATTTGTTCCTGTAAGGCTGTGATTATCAATGGTTGTTTCCACTGCATATGTTCACTTCTTGTTTTGACAGATAAGACAATAATGTTAATTTTCGATGAGAATTACAGCAGCACAACTGTTTTCCAAACTTACCATGCCATGACAGTTATACAAACCCCTATTAAGTACAACAGTAAAAAGGGCCTGCCCTTGTATGAATGTAGCAAACAATATACCTCAAATAAAACTTAGCGGTCACAAGACGCTATTGATGGAAAGTCGGAAGCCACATTTGTTACATCTACCTGAATGTCTATGAAAATACAATAGGCGACAAAAACATGATAACGATTTAACATCTCTATAAAAACACAATAACAATTGAACATGTCTCTATTGAATCTGTTTGCCGCAATTCAGTCATAATCATCAAAATATCCCTTCAAGGGCAAAAACAAACGGAGAAGGGAGAAGCAGGGACGTCGAGGCAGAAAAGAAATGCATGGTTTCTTGGTTCAACTGGGAAAGAGAAAGATCGAAAAAAATTTATTTGCACATTACATTGACAACAGTTATGATACATTTCTCACCTAATTGCACATCTATCAATTGAACCTGGGCTGTTATAAGAGATGCAGAATACATTGAAAAAGAACCCCCAACCCTATCAGAAGAGGATATGGAAGTTCATCTTTAACTACCTAATTTGAAAGCATCCACAAAAAGACCTAAGCACACACCAGCTTTCCAATAGTTAACCATTACCACAAACGACTGCAATCTTCCAGTCTTTAAAGAAGGAGGCTTTCTGTACATAAGCATGCCAATCCCCTCAATGGCAGCAACAACAACCCCGGCAACTAATACATCCCAATCACCTGTCTGGCCAAGAATAGTTGCCAATGCATTTGCCGTGTAGAAACCCAACAGAAGGAGAAATACCTTCATGGGGAAGTTCTTTCTTGCTGAGTTCAGCTTCTCTAATAGCTGTCTGCTGCCTGCACTTACTATCCTGCCCAGTCGAGTACCACCAAGATTAGAGCTGTCACTGTTGAGACTATCTTCTCCACCATCTCCAGAAACCCCACCAGTGTCTAAGGCAAAGGCTATTTTCCAACCATGTCTTTTTCTTGTTGAAAAACTGTTTCAAGGGGAGAAAAACAAATGACTTGTTCAAAAGGGCATCTAACAATAATTCAGATAACCAGGGAACAATCAGAACATCAGCTAACAGCATCTAAGTCAGAAGCCAGTTCTATTTTTAATTAAAGTACATATCTAAATTCAAGTCTACTTATACATTAATGGAATAGGTCATAGTTGAGTTAACAATAATGTAACATCACAAAGAGAGATATCTTGCTAGCTAGTACTATTACCTGAAGCTTTCATGATCATGGCCTTTCTGACCATAGAAACCCTTCAGCAGCTCAAAATTTTGATAAAGTTCAAACTATACCTCTTTTTGGGAAACAGTGCAGACTTTAAGCCAATCTTTGAAGCTTGTCCACATATACTAGGCTCAATGATCCACCTCTGTATTGCACAAGTCGCAAGGGTCATACATGAACTTTCAAGGACTTCATTCTCCAATATTGACAAACCTGCCTGAAGATACATTCTTCCCACTTGACAGGCCATAAACTGCAAACAGAGAAACTGTAGACTCAGTGTGTTAAAGCTTAAAACATCAAATCTTTTCTGCCATTAACTTCATATCTCCAACCTCGATGAGTGTGAAAACTTTAGTGCTTTCAAAATTGTCAATCACCAGGCTATTCCTAAAAAACCCATGCTGCACCAGAGAGATCACAATCTCTACCGAAATGTTAAATCTTATGCATCATTGGACCACCGAAAACTTTTATTCATACATGACTTCCAAATATACTACTTAAGAAAAACTTGTCTCTAGAGTGGCAAGTTACAAATATTAAGAATTAATGGGCAGTCAAAATGAAGAAGGAAGTACTGAGTTGTTCGAGCTGATAGGATAAACAGTGATGCATAATAAATTCAAAAGCAAGGCAAAGGCAAAAGTAAAGAAAATTACACCAACTACAAGGAAGCAAGGCAATGTAGTCATTCTGGAATTTCAAAGTCGTCACCATAATCATATAAAGAAACAAAATTCATAGAACTCCGTTGCTAAAAACATGTTACGAATCACAAGATCACCATAGTTGGCACAAGACACGTTTCAAATAACATCAGCCGGTCTCAAGAAAGGCATTGAACAAGTGCTCAATACACTCCTATTATAAACATCCAAAAACAAAGCCTATCAGCTTACTATAGCGAAACAAAAATACAAAGTTCCTTCCATTGGTAGGCACAGCACAACGAGCCTAATAACATCTTGGTGGGCATTCTTAAGATTCCCAAAGTTGAAATTGCATGAAGAGGAGAAAGAAAACATACTGAATTTGTAATGACAGAAATGACTGCATAATTAATCCTAGAAATTCAATCGAGTAAAGCAAAATGAAATTAACTTGAAACCCAAACCTTCAATCTCTATACGTGTTGAGACTTCGTAGTTTGTCAGCAGAGAGAAGCGGAGAGCGGTCAGGTGAGCCTCTCGGCAACAGAAGAAAGGTTTTGAATGACCAAAAGGAAAATGGACATCATATTTTCTTGGGGCTAGCATGGATTCGGGTCCCCGGCCCAATATCAAACCCACGAAAAAGTGATGGGGAAGCGGGTTTGTTTTCAACCCACAACAATTTTGGACACGAGGATGACAAATATTTTGTATAATCGTATCTGTATTTTAACATGAAAATATTCATGTTGCAGGTTGACTCGTCTTACTAGTTTAACACATTAATAAATATTTAATCAATCCAATACTTAATACAAACCAAACCGAAACAGGAAACTCCCTTTTTGGAAGCCATCTTTCTTAATGTACTTTATTTACATATATTAGCAAGTCATTTGAACTTATTTATTGAATTATTAATATTTAAAATGTATAAAATAATGGTTAAAGTACTCGTTTAGTTCATATAGTTAGGTGTTTTCTTTAATTTAGTTCTTCTACTTAATGTCACGACAATTTGATTCTCTAACATATTTCATCTGAATGAGCATTTAAACTTATTTATTGAATTATTAATATTCAAAATATATAAAATTACAATTAAAGTTTCCATTCAGTTCTTGTACTTAAATATTTTTTTCAATTTAATATCTTTATTTAAAATCATGATAATTTAATTCTTTCAACATTTTTCCATTCTAATGGACGTTACAGTATTGATGTATGCTACTAGCTCGCTACCACTTCACTCACTTAAATGGACGTTACGATACTGATGTGGGCTACCACTTCACTCTTTTCTTCTCCAACATTTTTCGTTCAAATGGACGTTATGATGCTGACGTAGGCTACCACTTCACTCATTCAAATGGATATTACGATACACCACTTCACTCTCTTCTTCTCTTCCTTCTTCTCCAATAAGTACACCAAACCCTTACCATCAAGCTTAAGCTTTTATTTTTGATTATTTCTTGTTTTTTTTTTTCTTTACTACATTGTTTTAGAGTCTTCTTATACTTTTAAAAACTCTAATTATACAAGCATCTTTTATACCACGTTAGTAACCCCGAACCCATTTCACATACCATGTCAGCATTCGGTGCCACGTAAGTGTTGACATGCTGACATGTTAGTGTTATATTAACAACTTGAATTCACCTCACATGCCACGTCAGTATTGACGTAAGCACTATAACAGTTAATTTGGACTGAAAACATTGAATGGACAAAATTGAAGTAATTTTTAAAATTAATAAATTAAATTATCATGATTTTAAGTTGAATAATTAAATTGAAGAAAACGTCAAAGTACAAAGATTAAATAAGTACTTTAACCATAAAATAACTTATTTTTTATATTTAAATAAATTAATTTATGTATAAGCATATCATACTCGTGTCATGTCCTTTATTTATTATATTTTTATTTTTAATTTTTACACAATAGGATTATTATTTCGTAGCAAGGATAGCTAGAGTCAAAATACATCAATTTAATGTTTTTTAGCAAAAAATAAGTTAATAAATAATTAAATAATAGTGACATAATATCTAAAAAATTTGTATATCATTTAAAAAAAATCCAAATAAACTATTTTTTATTATTTTCAATTAAATCTTTATATTTTTATTTTAAATTAAATAAATTTTTATAATTAATAATTGACTAATTATTAATTAAAATGTTACTTGTCTTTTTATTTCACGTGGTGATATGTGGTTTGTTGATATATCTTAAAAAATGATAATATATCATATTAATGTGACATGATAATACGATTATATGTCATTTTTACTTTTTACATCAACATCACATGAGTATAAAAATAACAAGTAGTATTTTAACTAATGATGATTAGTTAACTATTTATAAGAAAGATCTATTTTATCCAACTTAAAAAATATATAAGTTTTGATCAAAAGTAATATAATAAAAGCTTATTTAAATTTTTTTGAATAATTTAGGAGTTTTTTCAAATATTATACCTAATGAAATAATATCTAAAATAAATAAATAAGTTTAAACATACTTTTCAGAAAAAAGGTTTAAACATAATTGACATAAATGTTTTCATATTATTATATTTAGTGTTACTCAAATAATATTCACAATAAATATAATTATGTTCAATTTTTCAAAATAAGAGGATAAAATTAGCAATTAGTTTATGTTTTTGATAAAAAAAAATAGATTTCCTTTGATCATGTCCAAAATTGTAATTGAAAAAACTAAAGTGACATAGAAAAAATAAAAAAAGAAATCACATGAAAGCAAAATTCAAAATATATATTGAAAGTGTCAAAATAATTATATAAAAAAAGTACATTAAAAATTAAGAAATTGGATATACTAAATACATAAAAAAGTATTGGAGAATTTTTTTTTTTATAAATAAAAGAACTCAAGAATCAAATGAGAAGTTCGAAAAAATTAATTGCAAAACTAAAAAAAATAATAAAGAAAATTAAAGGGTCAAATAATAAGGATCAGAGTAAATTACAAAACAATATCTTATCATAGAGGTGCCCATAAATGGAGCAGAGCCCGACTTGGAGGCTTTAGTCTTATGTTAATAAAAATAATTGTAATATAAAGTTATTTAATTTATTTATTTTAAGGATTTTTATAATTTTTTGATAAAATTAAAAATACTAATTGAAATGAAAAAAAACATAATATGTCATTGAAAATTGAAACACAAAAATGGAGGTGGTATTTTTTTTTTATATAATTTTTGTTTGACAGACGACTTTGCCAGCGACATCCATAAAGCTAGTTCATTGAAGAGGGAACCAAAGGGTCCAAAGTCCAAACCAAAGCAAGACCACCATTTCTGAGAAAAACAAATGATAGTTGGGAACATGGGCATTCTCGTTTTGATTTTCCTTCTGTTTTTGTTATGCCTGAAAGTACCCACTTATCATGCTCAACAACAAGACCAAACATCCTCATTTTCTCCTCATAGAACAGTCATTGATGTAAAAGGTGGTCCAGAATCAGTGGTATGGGTGGTTCAGCTCTCTGATCTCCATTTCAGTGTTCACCATCCTGACAGAGCCTTTGACTTTAAGACCCTTCTGCCTCCTGCTCTTTCCATGATCAACCCATCTCTTGTCCTCATCACTGGTGATCTCACAGGTCTAAATTTATGTTTCGTTTACCTTCTTCTTTTCTTTTAACTTTGATGATTTTGGCTCGATGGGTGAATATTTCATGCTTGAGCCTTTGTTTTATGAGAAATCATGATCCTGAATTTTGGGTTTGTGTTGAATTTTTTGTTTGTATGGAAGGTTTTCCTTTGTTATGGCTGACTTTGGGTTTGAAATGGGGAAGGAAATTATATGCAGGTCGTCCTTAATAATTTTTGTTTAAAATTGAATTTTTATGGATGTTCTTGTTCATAATATCAGTCTATAAATTCAATGGCTTTGTATCAGTAGGCTATTTGTTAACTTTGCTTGGATGCGGGTAGGATTTGGTAAAGAGCCTGTTACTGCATATTGTGGTTGGGGAAATTATGTGTTAGCTTGATTTAACTGTTCTAATTTATCCAGTTAATTAAATGTTCTGTTTAGAAATTCTATGTGCATCTATGAGCTTCCAACTCTGATTATAATTTTCCATATGATAGATGTTGATGCTTGTTAAGGCAATAGTTTAGTCAGAATGTTGCTGCAAAGGCATAACAATGTGCCACAATGGTCTGTGCTCTAGTGTGCTTGTTATGTCTATCTACTTTCATCTTAGTGTCATCTTCTCACCTGGACTGAAAACCTGAGAGCAGAAGAAAATCCACGGGCTATCAGTGGTAAATTTTTCTATTTTTACGCATTTGAAGGAATTTATATGACGTTCTTAAAAAAGAGAAAAAGAAATGGCAACCATATTACTTCTTTTTTGAAATAGTAATTTGGTTTCTATTGTTTATTCCCACTGGCATTGAGTATCAAAAGGGCACAGAGCCTGAAACTTGGATAATGTAGGCATTTCTTTATCCTTTTAATTTCAAACACATTCCAACTTTTTCAAGTCCCTTTTGTCTATTCTCATAAGATCCTGCTAGTGTAACAACTTAAGGTCACAAATGCATCCAAGGTGTCTAGGATGGTAAATTCCTTAACTCTGCCTTGCCTGGCTATAGTTCTTGTTCCTGAAGTCATCAAGATTATGACTTATTGCAATATGACAAGAGTCCACAATATATTTGTTTGGTATGTATCGTTATGGTGTTATGCACCACCTTTATTAGTGATCACACTGGTTGATTCATCTTAAATAATATGTCTTCAATCGACAGATGGGAAAAGCAAGGATTTGCTAGTAATGAGGCAGAATGAAGAGGAATGGGTGGAATACAAGAATATAATGGAGGATGTTGTGAAAAGGAGTGGATTTGATAAGAGCATCTTCTATGATCTTAGAGGGAATCATGATAATTTTGGTGTGCCAGTGGTTGGTGGTTCATTTGATTTCTACTCAAAGTATAGCATCAATGGGCAATTGGGAAGAAGCGGACATGTAAATAGCATCACTCTTCAGGTCCCTTCTCTCTCTCTCTCTCTCTCTCTATCTTAATTATCTATTATTTTTGGGTTTAGCTGGAAACAGAAAGGTAGATGTTAACAGGAAACATAAAAGTCTCATTTGTTCCCATAAACTCATTTTCTGCAAATTTTATTCAGACTTTTATGCAGCCTGAGTAATTGGTTTTTTGTTTTTTTTTCCTGTAGCTATCTTTTGGCATTAATGGTTGAATTTCAAATTCATGGAAATATTACTATTGCTGGCTTTCATATTATGCAAATATTCGAAGTAGTCCATTGCTTTGTATGTTTTGCTTCACTCATCTGTAGATAATTAGTTAATAACTCCATGAGGAAAGTGCAATGAACTCTAATGTTCTCTTTATGTCTCTCATGATGCAAAGATATGAATGATCATGGGTTCAGAATCTCTTGCCAAATTGAAAACTTCAATTATGAATTGTTATGGCATAGGCACAAAGGCGTGTTTGTCCATTCTTAAGATTTTAATCATAGGAAAGTTTTTGGTTATTTATCTTATTTGTTTGTACCATCACCAGGCTGGTGAGCAAAAATATCTGTTCGTGGGGTTGGACAGCACAATGTCTGTTGGTTTACGAGGCCCAACTAATCTTTTTGGGCATCCAACTGACCAACTATTGACTGAAATAGATTTGGAGCTAGCACAATGGGATTCTCAATCAGCTAAACCAGTGAACAAGATAACTTTTGGGCATTTCCCTCTTTCATTTTCAGCATCCTCACAATCTGGAAGGACCCTGAAAGATATTTTCCTCAAGCATTCCCTTTCAGCATATATATGTGGGCATCTTCATTCAGGATTTGGAAAGAACTTAAAGAGGCACCACTTGTCAAATCATCTTTTACTGTCTTCACAGAAGTTTTTCCAGTTTAATGTACATCAAATACCTTCAGAAGGCATTAAGAATTGTTCATTTGGAGCCCCACCGGTTGAAGAATTTTGGGAATGGGAGATGGGTGACTGGAGGAAGAGTAGAGCCATGAGAATCTTGGCCATTGATAGAGGTCATGTTTCATTTGCTGGTATAGACTTTAAGTCAGGGTCCAAAAAGACTATTATAATACCCACATTTCCACTTGACTCACGTTTCATGTCAACATCTTCATCTCACAACGAGTATGAATGTGAACATATGCTTCCTTCATCTTATGAGACAGTGAGAGCTCTTGTGTTTTCTGTTTCCCCAGTTGTGTCAGTTGTGGCTAAAATCTATGATTCAAGATATGGAAATCTTGATAATGTTATGGAGGCAACAATGACCAAGCATGTAGATAGATCCTCTAGGGGAGATCTTTACTCAGTTCCTTGGAATTATAAAGCATTTGAAGACCCCTCTGCAGATAGATTCTGGCTGCAAATAGAAGCAACCGACATCATGGGCCGAACAACTTTAACTGAACTAAGACCGTTTTCTGTAAATGGGCTTCATGCTAAGGTATTGTGGACTTGGAAGGAGTTTTTTGTCATGGGTTGTCAATGGGCGGCCTTGTATTACCCAATTCTTTGGTTGACTATGTACTTTCTACTCTTACTTCTTCTTATCCCAAGAGCTTTTCTCATATTTTCAAGGAAACAACACACTTACAAGAATTTTCTCGCTGCAAAAGGCCTCATAAATGGCATAGCATGGGTTCTGCAAGAGCTCTGCAGGGTTCCTATAGCATGGTTTGGTTTCCTGGGATACTTATTCTACCTTGTTTTATTTCCCTGGTTCGTGGGACAAGTTTTCACTGATGGTGGAGATAGGGGATACATGACATACATGGGCTGGGTGGTGAAATCCTCCAATAATAAGAGAAATGATTATATTGGATCTCCCGATATCATGGTAGTTGTTCTTCCTCATCTCATCTTTGTGGTTTTACCAGCTATTTTCTTCGCGGGAGCTCTGGCAGCTGAGAGAGCTGTCCATAGAGATAATTTTCTATCAATTTCAGGAAAGAAAGCAGATGACTACAGTAGACTGAATAAGAGATCTCTTAGGTATGATTCCCGAGGCAATAGAAGATCAAAATTCCATTTTGATGGGCGTTGGATGCGGTCAATCCTTTTGGTTCTTTGCTTGGCAATCTGTTGGAAGCATTTCAAGGTAAATCTTCTAACTCGTATTAGTTTATTTGGAACAAAGTGGATGTTGAGGTACTTGATGCACATTGGCTCCTCCTCTTAGTATTGTCTCGTCTAGAAATTGGTGGGAATGAATCACATGGACTTTGATTGCTTTTCTACAAAGGATAGTAGTAACTCTTGGTATTATATGTTTCATTCTATGATTTGAAAGATTGCAGCCAATAATTTAGTTGGCTAAGCATTTAAATCTTCTAGTCCGCTAATATTTTTAAGTTCATAGAACTCACTAATGACACTATGTTAAAATTAATGTGGGAATTAAGATGTATTGATTTTTTGAATTTTGGTAGTGAATCTTTAAAATCTGGCAACTGCCACTGTCTGAAGTTCTGAGGCTCTAAGTATCTTTTGCCTTTTTCCTTTCCCCTATCTGTTAATGCAAAAGTTATGCAAGATCCATTATTTTCCCTTATACCTATCTCTTACTTGAATGTGTTGCTTTTCTTACAGAATTGCAGAGCCCTTATGAAAGCTTATGAGATGAATCCATTACTTCATTTTCCGGTGTATAGCCTTGGAATTCCAGTATTATTGGGTTATGTTATCCACAAAACTAAGGGGGCTTAACAAGCACCATTGGCTCTCTCTTCTCCAAAATTTTTTGTGTGCTATGCGACACGCACCTGCAGACGCTTGATGCTAATTCTGGCTCTACCATAGATGTAGTTCTGATTACATGAAAAAGATATCAAAGCTGAACACAGGCAGGGCGAATGGAAAACATGGATGAAGGCCTGGTTTTGGTGAAAATGTAGGTATAGTTAATCTAATACTGACTAACAACTAGTAAGCAAAACTTTGGGAAGCTCTATTCACCTTGGATATGGAACCTTTGGGTTCTGATTACAATTTTGCCATGTACCACAGCTAAGGACAAACAATTGTTATATATTGTATTGACCCCTCTCTCTGGTTATTATTTATTAGAGATTTGGGGTGGAAGGTAGGGTGGCTGACTGGCTTGAGGCATACTGCAATTTCTTTCTCACTAAATTGTTGGCACATAGCCTGAAACTTCTAGTAATTGCAATTGAACAGGAAATCAAAGACTTTATTAATTACTGTGGTTTAGGATATCAATTTATAATTTTTATTAATTAATGTTTTGTAAAACCTTTATTTTTATTTATTAGTGATATTTAGTTCTTGCAAATATTTCATTAGTTATTATTTATTTCTGAAATTTAATAGGGAAAAACATTTTCCAAATTTTAAATCTCTCCTTCTTATGCCTTATATTGTTTTAGTTTTAAAATATTTAGAAATAAATTTAATAAGGCATAATTAATTAAGTCATAAAATTAACAATAAAGTTTTTTACGTTACAATATGAATTGCGTATATTTAAATATTCCAATCATATTATTTGGTTATATTAATTTGTATAATTGATTTTCTTGATATATCTTATCGTTAAACTTTTCCTTCATCTTTTCTATATCTTTCTTTTGATTTTCTTAATAATATAACATTATATATTGGTTTAAATATAAATAATAATTAGCGTAGCATAACTATTTCGATACTAAAACATACTTAATTAATTTATCATTTCAATTTAACATCCCTTTATTTTCTTTTCTAATTAGTTAATTTTAAAATTTTAAAACTAATAAAATTGAATTTCTTTATTTATTTATTTTATTGTTTGGTCGGAAGGAAAAAGTAAAAGTTAGAACATGTTTCTTTTTATGTTATAGCTTTTCGAAAAAATTTTACTTTCCTCGACTTTTTTTATTGCGTATATTTTAACTTTACGCAGTGAAAAATTGAGAATAACCGCACTGTGAAAGACTCAAAGAACTCAAAATTAAGCAGAACAGAGATTTCGCACATTTTTGATTCAAATCTTTTGAAATAAAAATAAGAAAGACAGAGATATGGAATCCAGTTGCCCTTCCACCCCTCGCTGGAACCTCGATAGACCTTTCCTCACCGGCCGATTTCACCAGGTCCTCCTTTTTTCCCTCACTTTCTCGAGAAACAATCGGAAATAGAACTGCATTTCCAAAATTTCGCGTATTTTCTTTTCTTTTTTAAATGTTTTTAAATCTGTAACTTTTTTTTTTTTGCTTTGTACATTCCCTTGTGCTTTCCGGAGAAACAATCAGAAAAAAAAAGTAACACGTTTCCAAAAACCTAGCAATATTTCTTTTTTTCATTTTTTTCCAATGTAGCTTCTTTTAGTTGGTAATGGTAGATTAATGGTCCTTTCAGGAAATAAAGGGGACATCTCGGTTCGCAGCTGATGCGAAGGGTTTTTCCTTGGATTCGTGCAGGTATTTAATGTTCAGTTCTTTATTTTATGGCTCTCCTCATTTTAATTCTTTGTCTAAGCTTAATCCTTTTGTTTTTGCCTCTAATCAGCTCTGGATTGGAAAATCCAATTGGTTGTTATGATGCCGCGGTTCAGGTATTTTTCGCTTGAACTATGCTAGTTCCTGCTCAATTGTCTAATTTGTTATTATTATTTTTTTTACAATTCTATGATGTTAAAAGAAGTGGAACATTTATTTATTTTTGAATTGATTGCTTATTGCAAAATGTAAATTTCTTCTGTTGTGGAATGATTTTTTTTGGGCTAAAACTTAGTAAAGTTATGTTTTTGTTCTACTAATTACTGATTGGAGACAATATTGAGTTTGTAATGAAAGAAGTACAGTAAAACCTCTATAAATTAATAACCTCGATTAAATAATAATTTTGGCCGGTCCTGGCTTGGGATTTATTTGGTAAATTAATAATTTGCTAAATTTATAAGATAATACATTTTAAAAAAAACATATAGGTCCCACTTGATATATAAATTAATAATCTCATTTTACATAAAAATTATATATACATAACTCAATTAAGAGGCTTTTGTAAAATATGATTTCAATGTTACTTGTTTTTTTTGAACTTGATGTTTCTTTGGACCTCATTTCTAACCTTTTTTGGTATTGAACAAACCACTCATAGAGAACCTTATCTAGCTCAGGCAATTTTGCAGTTTTGTATCATTTGGCATCACCTTTTTCAATGTTGGTTGATAAATACTTTGATGATCTCTTGATCGTATTTGATATTATTGCTCGACTCACTTGCAAGTTAAACTTTTCTGTCACCCACTGTTGCAATTGCTTTTGGGTGCAATTTGGATATTCTATGTTGTACTTACGCAATGCTTTGCGCATTTTATTTGTCATTGTTGATTTCTTTATACCTTTGAGATTAGAAGCCACTGTGTTTAGTTTTACCGTTTGTGATACTATATGATGTTTTTGCTTGACTTAATGTTCACGAAGTATATTAATTAAGTATACATAGAACAATGGTATATCAAAATTCAGTAATTAGGTAATATTTGTATAATCACAATACATAATACATGTATTAAGTTCAATTTTTGGAAAAAAATAAAAAAATACCTTGATAAATTAATTTTTTATTAATTAATGTATAAATTAATAAATTATTAATTTATTGATTAAATAATATTGATTAATTAATAAATTTTCATGGCCCAAAGAATATTAATTTATAGAGGTTTTACTGTGTCATGTGTTTTGTAAATTTTGTGTAAGATAGGATGCGTGTAGTGCTATGGTGCATGAGCTGTGCTCTAGTGATAGAGTGAGGGTTCCTGTGCTGTTGTTGGTTGATTGGCTTATGTGGAGCTCAGAATTGCAGTTTCACATTTTGAAAATTCGGCCCACCTGATATTCTTTTTCCTTGGACTGTCAAATTAATCTTTTGTTTTTTGGCATATGAAGTGATGTCAACCACGGAATTATCTAATTAGTTTGTAGTTTATCTTATATGTCTATTGCTGGGATTTTAATTTTAGGTACTTGTGACTCATGAGTTGAATTGTGGTCTTTTATTCAGTGCCTCTCTCTTGTCTTGCCACTTTCAATACAAGTTGATCATTTTTCTAAACTGGTGTTCTTTCTAGTTTGCATGAGGTTGGGTGAAAATGTTGAATCCTGACCAGGTTATTAGGTGTTTTGGGGTTGCACATCCTTGGAAAGAAAAATTCAACAACATGCCAGCATGTTTTTCATGTTTTTTCCTAATTACTATAAATAACAAAGACACATATTTGTTCACCAACATGTTGTCTTCATTATGTACAGTAATCTGCATTCTGCTTTGCATGGTTTCTACTTTAAATTACTATTAATCTAATACTTGTGCTCTGTTTTTATGAAGTGGTTTAACCTATGAGGATTTTGCAACTAGTTTAGTTATTAATCAGTTAACTTGGTTTGTAGGAACTTATTGTTATTGATGATCTCCTATTTGCTTTGGTTGGAATTGAAGGACGATACATTTCAATCAAAAGAGTGCATGGAAAGGATGATGCTGTTACTTTCCAGGTTGATGCATCTATGGATTTAGCACTTCAGGTGAAAATTTTTCCTTCTGTTGGCACAATCAAGTGTTTATGCTATCCTTTGTGAATGAATTGTTTTGTCTCTGGAATTTTCTGTTATGGTGATTGAAAAACCTTGGTGCTTTGTGATGCTGCTAGGAGAACCTATGGCTTATGCTTCAGTACCTATGAAATGAGGCATTTGTTTTAGCCTTGGGTTCAATTCCGTAACTCAATGCACCTTTTCATAGCTTCCTGTCTGGCTGTGGATTACTCTAGGGATTCTAGAAGTGGACTTGATCTAAAGTCCAGAACATTGCTCAAGTTAAAAAACTATAAAAAAAAAAATCAAAATTCATTTGAGAGCATATCGATCAACCAGCAGCTCCATGGATTTTTTTATCCTGGAGGATGCTGGAGGCCATTCTTTGATAATTTCCTGCCTATATTAGAAAGTGAACGTTAATCAATGACAGGATGGGGTTGCAAATTTAAAATGTGTGAATTTTGTCACTTGCCTTCAACAATTATTTTACCTGATTGAGAGATCATTGCAGGAATTTGCAAGACGGATATTTCCTTTGTGTGAGAGCTTTCTCTTGATTGACCAGTTTGTTGAGTCCAGATCTCAGTTCAAGAATGGCCTAGTCAATCATGCCTTTGCTGCTGCATTGAGGGCACTCCTTTTGGTAGGTTCTTTAGGTTACAATTCTTTTGATTAGCTTATATTGCACTGCTGTTCATTCTTATTTCTTTCTATTCAAAAAGTGACAGGGACTGATTGTTCTTCCACCATCTTTTTAAACATTATTGTTGATTGCAATGGCTATTGTTATCTAATTCAATGTGATAAATGATGGGCTTATTTGTTGGAAAATTGTGATCTTTGGGGTCTATTAGGTGAATGGAAAATGGTTTTTTGGAGTTCAAATAGGGCTTAAAAGAAAATTTCAACTCCTTTACCAATTTTATGACTCAATATCAATTATAGTGGAAGCATACAGTTCCTGGGTCAGTATGTTAATGTTCTACTTATCATCCATATCTACACAATTGCTATGTTGATTTCCTTCATATTTTAGCTGATTCTGGTGTTAGATAATTTCATGATCACTTGTCTGACATTCTGTATAATTTTTTTCCTTCACCTTGTGCCAACTTTCTTGATCAGGATTATCAAGCCATGGTTGCACAGCTTGAACACCAATTTCGACTTGGAAGACTTTCCATTCAAGGATTGTGGTTTTATTGTCAGGTTTGACTCTCTTAGCTTAATGCTTCAGTTTCTAGAGTGTTTCCCTGAAGTCGTTTTCTCCCATGTGTTGGCAGCCCATGATGGGGTCCATGCAAGCATTGTCCACAGTGATACAGAAGGCTTCAGCTAATAATTATGCAGGTTCTGCAGTGCTTAATCTGTTACAGAGCCAGGTGAGATGATTGTCTTAATTGATTTATATGGGAAGATAGTGTTATTTATTTTATTACAGTGTTGTAAGTTAAGAATTTGATATTTGTTTCCTCTTCTCTGATTTGACTATTTGCTTTCAGGCTAAGGCTATGGCCGGTGATAATGCAGTGAGGTCATTGCTAGAGAAAATGACCCAATCTGCTAGCAATGCATACCTTAGCATATTGGAAAGGTAACCCCTGTAATACCTGCTGTTTATCTGATTTTTGTTGTTGACCTATGCATAAAAGTTCTCCTTTGTTATGTTTCAAGAGTTTTTATTTTACCTTGTTATGCTTCAAAGAACTTCGTGCTTTTCTGGCTGCGCATTCTAGTTTTGCAACAAAATATGTTGTTAGAGAGTGGAGACATGTGTTTCTAAGGGATTTTGTCAATTATTTCACTGTTTTATATATATATATATATATATATATATATATATATATATTATTTTATAGGTTTAGGAAAAACTATCTAAAATAAGAACGAGAAAAATTAAACATACGTATATATGTGGCAGGTCTGATCATCTTGGCCTGTTTGAATGTAATGATTGAACAGGTTTAGTTGGAAATAAAGGTTTTGGTCAGAGTTTGTGGATTTATGCTAGGATTGTGTTGGTTGAAGGTTTGGTTTTCGGAGAGGGTTGCTTGGATTATGATTGTTAGGCAGGGTTAGTACTGTTTTTCGAAGCCCAAATTTGGTCTTAGATGGAGTGAAGGGGTTGCTCTCATTTTTGTGGTCTGGTCATATGTGTTTTACTGAATTGATAATTAGCTTTCTTTATTACCATCCATGTTATATTTAGTTGGCACCCTTGATATAAATGAGTTGAAGTAATGGCAAAAAATCGTATAGTTAGTGATGAAAAGGTCACCATGTCACTAGAGATGATAAGTAGCACTCTATTCTGCAAATTGCATTATCCTGACAAGGAAATCATGCATGGAAGAAAATTATGTTTCTTTTTGGTTGAGACAGCTATGAATGGTCTAAGCATCGTCAAAATTTAAACTTATACAGAAAATGTATAACTATTCAACAATAATTTTATTGATGGGCATTTTGTTTTAGAGTAGAGGTTCTACCTTGATGGCCAAAAGTTGCATGCGTCAAATGTCATTCATGACTTAATTCTTTCACGATCTGTTTTCTAGCTTGACCCTCTGACATCTATCTATGATTTGTATATATTCTTTTTAGATCTAAACATTATCCTTAGAAAATGTTTTACTTTTACTTGTCATGAAGATTTATGTCATTTGCTTAAAGATTTTCCTTTTGCTAAATCTTAGATTTACTTCAGAGCTGGTTGATATGTGTTCAACATGAAAATTTGCTAAGTTTCTTACTTCCTGAAGAGTTGTGATTTGAGAATACTACTCTTTTAGTTTTTGCATGAGGGTTTTATGAAGCATTATAATTGAAATTTTGATCATGAAGAAATTCCAATGATTTTAGGTGGATCTATGAAGGAGTGATTGATGATCCATATGGTGAATTTTTTATTGCTGAGAACAAGTCTCTCCAAAAGGTATATTTATTTTATTCACATTTATTTGTGCTCCAAATTTGTGCTTTGCATGCTTATATATTTTAGGTTTTTTAGGAGAGCCTTACTCAAGATTATGAAGCCAAATATTGGAGGGAACGTTACAGTCTCAAGGAGGACATTCCTAGCTTCCTGGCAAATATTGCTGGTATAATATTGACTACAGGGAAATATCTGAATGTCATGAGAGAATGTGGGCACAATGTTCAGGTTTGATTCTTTAAGCACGAAACTCATTTGTCCTCCTTTTTGCATTATGACATACCTCTGACTGGATATTGTTTGCAGGTCCCTGTGTCTGAAAATTCTAAATTAATGACTTTTGGATCCAACCATCACTATCTTGAGTGTGTAAAAGCTGCTTATGACTTTGCCAGTGGTGAGCTCTTAAATCTCATTAAAGAAAAGGTGAGCATGAATTGTTATTACTTAGTAATTACATGCTAGCTTTTCAATTTTTTTTAATTTAATTTTTTATATGTATCTGATCTGTCAATGAATTGCCATTCAGAGAATTTGCTGGACCTTTGGCTATATATTCTAATGATGACTTGCATGCTTTAATGGTGTAGTATGATCTAATAGGAAAGCTGCGGTCTATAAAGCACTATCTTCTTCTTGACCAGGTAAATCTATTAATATATTGTGAACTTGGGATGAAAATCAATTACTATATTTGCTTATTATATGGTTTTTGGACGTGGTTGGGTTAACTGGTCAATATAGGGACCACTTTGTGTTGATCATGTCTAAACTTTGATGAATGTAAGTGTACTATGCTGACTAGTTTCACAGAACATGCATCTTAGTAGTGCCAAGTTTTTGATAGGGGGCATACTCGGTATTCACACTTGGTCAAGGTGTGTTTGGTGTTTCTGATTTGTTAGCAAAACCTATTCCAACCATATCTTTTAACCTTTTAGGAATAGTTCATCAACAATTTAACATTTTTACTACTTAGGTGAAGAGCTTTGTGTATATTATATTCATGCGTTTAAAAAGCTGTTTCTTCCCCCCTCCCTCTCTTTTGGTATTGTTGTATCTACTTTGTTAGCAAGACCTACGTTTGAATCATATTTTAACATTTTAGGAGTGTTCCTCAGCTATTTAACATTAGTCATTCACTTTGTTGAAGAACTTTGGGGATTTATGTGTTTTATGTTTCTTTGCTCTGGAGATTTATGTGTTTAAACATTATTCATTCATGAGTTTAAAAAAGTAGAAGAGCAAGCTTCATCTTCTACTGCTGGATTGAGTATTTCTTTTGACCTTATTGTCAGTTCAAGGATTTGAAATTAAAATTGGATCACAAGATTGTAAGGGTCTACAAATTCTGAAAAATCACTTGGAGTAATCTAAGAACTCTAGATGTCACAGAAATTCAAAGTGTATGTCCAAACATTCAAGTAAAACATAAAACATTAAAGCTTCAGTAGTTTTAGTGCATAGCAATAGTAGTGGTATTAGCATCGCACTGGTTTCATTTTATAATTTAAGTGCCATTTTAGTAACTGCATAAAGGATTGAAAACTATAAGTGGCTTCTTAGAAAATTTTTTTAAGTGAAATCATGTTGAGTGCATTTGATGAGAGGATGATTCTCAAGACTGTAAAATGCATTTGTCCAAAGCCATTATAAGTGCTTAAATTTGTAGGCCATTATACCCTTTTATATTACTCAAAAATAATTTTACCATGTTCATTATCATCCATTGTATTATCTATCTCTATATTTGATGGAGTTCTTTTAACTAAAATTTTATACTATAATTTGTAATTAAGTTTGTAATTAAATGGTATTATTAGCAATAAATGGATAAATGCAGTAAGAAAGTTGGGAGCATAAACTGAAAATGCTAATATTATAATTGACATAACTAATTGTTAAGAGACACCCAATGATAGGTGGGGAGAAAGGTCCAAGAAGGTTACAAAGCTAAAATAAGGAAACATTGGGTGAAGAATATGATCTCTATAAACAAGAATATAAAAGAAAAAAGAAAGTGTTACTTTCTGCATAAGGAAAAAGAAAATAAACTGGAAGTTAGAGTATTTCAAAAGTAGATGAATATTGTAATTTATGGATAATATTGCCTTTAATAATTATGGTATGGAAAACGTCCTTCACTGCATGAGTGATAGAAACTTGATGGAGCTGTACCTTTAATTCCTTTATCTGTGTTTGGGTGAGATATTTCAAAATTTTTCAGAATTTTGAAATGAAGGGAATTAAAAATGATGCAACAAAAATTGCCACAAATTGTAAATTGTTGTTTAGATTGTGTGTCAAATTGGAATTAGCTCGATTGATGGGTAAAACTTTAAAATCAAAACTGCAGCATCTCAATCCTCTCCTTTGTCACTCTGTCTTTGTCCTCTCCTATCATAATGTTGTGATGCAACTTCTCAATTATTCGGAGACAACGCCTAATTGCTAACAACACATTGACAAGTCTTGACAACTCGATCAAGGCATAAATCATTATCTCTTGCTGTGGTAAGAGGAAAAAAATTTGGTATAAGAGACTGGTTTGGATTGAAAGAGGAGAGATAGTAGAAACATAACATAGAAATATTCCAAGATATGGCCACGGTTGCATAAGCAGTTCTGCCACTATACATGTTGCTGGTAACAGAGGGGAAAACGAGAGGGCAAGAGCTAGTAGGGGTGGCAATTGGGCAGGTTGGCTAGGGTTTGAGTGGGTTAGGACCTGGTTGGGTCATGAAATTGGTAGAATAAGGCATATATCATCATCCCTTGCTGTGGAAAGAGGAAAAAGTTTGGTAGAAGAGACTGGTTTGGAGAAAGAGGAGAGATAATAAAAATGTAACATAGAAATATTCAAAGATATTGCCATTGTTTTAGAAGCAGTTCTGCCACTATACATGTTGGAATAGAGGAAAAAGAGAGATGGAGAGCGGGTAGGGTGGCAATTGGGTGGGTTGGGTCAGGTTTGAGTGGGTTTGGGTCATGAAAGTTTGGATCAGGTCAGTTTGTGTTTAGGTTATTTCAGTTTTGGGTCACTTGAGTATGGGTCATTTTAGGTTTGAATCACTTCAGGTTATTCAGGTCGCTTGTTGGCCTTTTGGAACTAATTGAAATGAGTGAGTTTATGTCAATTTTTATAATTTGCTTTGTGTTTATCATTGTTAAATTAAATGAAATTTAAATTAAGGAAACAATATAGTATTTTATATTCAATTTTAAGTTTCAAGTCATTTTGAGATGGGTGGGGCTTGATTCAGGTCCAGGTTGCTTTTGGGTTGCATTAATCTGAGCTTAGGTTGTTAACTTTTCAAGTCGGGTTCGGTTGGGTTTGTGCGGGTTGTGCTGATCTTATAGATTGGCTCAGCTTTTACTAGCTCTAAGAGAAAGAGGGGAAGAGGAATAAAAAATGAAAAAAAAAAACAAGTGTTAGCAAATTGTAAAACTGAGAAGATGACATTGGTGGCAGTGAAAGTGTGACGTTGGTGACTGGACATGTAGTTGGTGTGCTGGAAAAGTATTGAGTTGGCAGCATAGGGAGGGTTTGATAGAGGGAGGGGAAAGGAAGATAGTTGAGAGAGAGGGGCAGGAGGTGAGGTAGGGAGAGAGAAAAGCAAAAGAGAGACAGACATTCTCAAATAATGCCTGTTTAGGTGTTATTTGAAGCAGGTATCTTGCGGCCATCAAATACCTGCTTAAAATCCCATAGCTTATCCTTTCTATATTTTAGACAAACAAGGTAATTGACTTTCTAGAATAAATTTGTTTTCCAATTTGAATTCTTCCCTAAAATGATCATATCCAAACACACCATTATTACATTCTGGAATAGCAGGATCATGAGTAAAACCCATATTGTACTGATTTCCGTAATGTAGATCAAGATCGTATTCTTGTCCAACATTTAGATTGAGATTCTACATAGGAGCGGTACGATAGACATATGTTTTACTAATGATTTATTTAGTCATTCTAATACAGGTGCTATCAAATTGCAGGGTGATTTCTTGGTTCATTTTATGGATATAGCTCGAGAGGTGCTCTTGAAAAAGCATGATGAAATTTCTGTAGAAAAAGTGCAGGTTATTCTTCTTTTCCCCTCTTTTTTATTTTTTTATGATTACACACCATATAAGCTGCGTACAACAAAACTTCTACATCTATTTGCTAAAGCTTAATAAGGCAAACTGCAAAATAAATATTACTATTAAAAAGACAAGCCATCTGAGTTATATGAATTTATTTTTTTTATTTAACCTTTTTTTCAAAAAAACAAAATGTAGTCTCTGCTGGATCTAGCTTTGCGTACCACAGCTGCTGCGGCAGATCCTTGTCATGAGGACTTAACGTGTTGTGTGGTAAGTGATTCCTATCTTTTTCGTTTGTTTGTAGGGGAAAACTTTGGATTGGATCTGCATCATATAATTTTTTATGTTTGAACTCTCAGGAGAGATCTTCAGTTCTTAAAGGATTGAGCACATTGAAGGATCTTGACATCAGGAATGTATCCGACAGTAATGACCTAGAGGAGGCAATAAGCATTACTGGTCTTGAGACATTTTCCTTGAGCTATAAGGTATGCATTTCTTTTGTTGTAGTTAATTTTACAATTTGTGTTCTTAATGGAGCCTTTGATTTACAAGTTAATTTAAGTGACCTACTTGTTGGAGTATAAGCTTCACTGATGAGTCTCTTGAATGATGTGATTTGCCATACTGTTTAAATGTTTTATTAAAAGTATTATTAGTTCCTTCAATATTTTCTAGACCATGTTTAACATTTTTTATCAAGGTAAAAATAGTGATCACTTGTAAGGATTACATGATTTGAATGGTACTTTCTTTGTGCTTGCTCCGTGATATGTTCTGAGTGATTTAAGAAAAAAAAAAAAGAAAAATTCTGAGTGGAGGTAGCTTTTGTTGCAATCTGTTGGTGGCATCACTTTTTAGCACCATTTCCATGATGTGACCAGGAAATATTATTCTTCTGCTCACAATGTTTTGTCTGTTTTCAGATTCGGTGGCCACTGTCAATTGTTATATCAAGAAAAGCCTTAACAAAATACCAGTTGATTTTCCGCTTCCTTTTTCACTGTAAACATGTGGAACGCCAGCTTTGTGGGGCTTGGCAATTGCATCAAGTATAGACTTGAACTTATTCATGTAGTATGGTCTTTACCACTTTTCTGTTGTATTCTAATTGCAATAAAATACTGCAGGGAGTTCGTGCTCTTAATACTCGTGGAACCGCCATCTCTAGATCATCTCTCCTCTGTCGTAGCATGCTGAGATTTATTAACAGTCTTCTGCATTATCTAACATTTGAGGCAGGTTTCTTTGCATCCTTTGCACCATATTTGCTCTGAATACTTTTGTAAGGCCTTGATGGAAAAGCATCTGGAAACAGATGTGTCTAATATGACACATGCTCATTCTTATTTTGACTTTCCGTTCCTCTTTATTTCAGTTTTTTTTTGTATGACTGAACCTCAAGGGTCTTTTTTTTTCGTCTGGGAAAAATCTGCATTACATTGTAGTTAAGGCCACTAGCTCGGTGAAGGACTTTTGGATTTGACTTTTTGTCAAGGAAAGGCTGAAAATATGAGAAAGAGGAAGAAGAGAAAATAAACTGACTCTAGGATGCTAGTGGGCATGTGCTTTTTTAGTAACATTCTTGAAATCCTTGTTTTCAGGTTCTTGAACCCAATTGGCATGTGATGCATGGTAGACTTCAGACTGCAAAAAGCATAGATGAGGTATGTTCCTAATTAGACTCCTAGATGCTGCATATCTGTTTTGCATATAATATACATAAATACATACATACATATGTATATATATATATATATATATATGTACACATACATATGTGTGTGTGTGCGTGTGTGAATATATATATATATATATATGTATGCATATGTATACACACACACACACATGCATATATATAAACTAGTGTATCATGAGTTATGTATGAAAATCCTTTTTGTAACAGGTTATCCAGCATCATGATTTTTTCCTGGACAAGTGTCTGAGAGAATGTCTGCTTCTTTTGCCTGAATTGCTCAAGGTTTGTTACTTATCATTTATCAATATTTTTTGGACAAAGATTATAATAATTTGGAAATGCAAGTCTGTCTCTACTGGGTGGACTAAATTGTTATTTAAAGTTGTATTAAAAATCATATGAAAAAAACAAAAAAGTTGTATTAGAGATGTTATTCAAAACATATTTCAAATTTCAACCTAAAATACAGAAGTTGGAAGTTAAGTTTGAAAGAGCATTGGAGCTTGAATTAGCCCATGAATCCATGAGACCTGATTGGGGGAAATTCAGTTATCATTGTTATTGTTTGAGTCTCTTTCTTAATAAGTATATTTTGTAATGCAGAAAGTGGGGAAGCTGAAATCATTGTGCCTACAATATGCAGCAGCAACACAGTGGTTAATTTCATCATCTGTTGACATTCCCAAGTTAGAGGAACAGTCTGATGGTTCACTTGGCTCAGAAAGGTCCAAGCCGTTGAAATCGAGGAACCCATCTCAGGCGCAAAAAGTCATGACTAGAAACTCAGCAGTCACTGATTCCATTCTGTAAGTGTGGATACAATTACCTCTCGCTCTTTCTCCTGTCTCTCTCTCTCTCTCTCTCTCTCTAATTTTAACTAATATATTGCAGTAAATTTGAGAGGGAATTCAATGCTGAGCTTCAGAGTTTGAGACCAATCTTGAGCAGCAGTTCCCAAGCAGAACCATATTTGACGCATCTTGCCCAGTGGATCCTAGGTGTTGGGAACGATCAATAAGTTTTAGATCTGTTAACATCCTGTAAATTACGTCAAGATTATCTGGTCATAAGGAATGTGAACCTCTTAGTCACGCCTTTTCTGTCTATATATTGTTGTGCTTGACCGTAGTGATTATTGTTCGTGTGGTGCTTGTATCTCTTTCATTGCCTCAGAAAGAGAAGAGGGTTGGGGGGTAGGAGGGCTCAATCTCGTATAATGTTGATCAGAATCAAGATGTATGTACTCATCTTCTACTTGTGTGGTTAACCAGGCATTTTTTAAGGTCTCTAGTTTGAGAAAACAAACTGTACCATGATATAAAGAGAGGAATTGATATCAGTTTTTTGGTGCAACAGTTATTAATTTTGCTGGGTACATAAGAAAAACGTTTGGACCTAAGTATAAAATTAAATGAGAGGTAATTTTCCTCTCACAAATCCCATGTCTTCCCTTGTTATGTTGCTTTTTTTTTATTATTATTATTATTTTTTTGTAAAATTGAGGCTTTTTCTCATAATAAATGCAAAGGTAGTTCGGCCATAAATTCGTAACCAACATGTTATTGTCTTATGTATGACTGCGTATCCTGAAACAAGTTCAATGAATTCGGTTAAGGAACCTCAAGTCAGAGAAATGACGCGCATACGAGGGTTTTACTACAACCTAATCTGGTAGGAAGACTAGTGAAGTTTCCTATACGTGGCATGAGCTACTTAATTACCTCATCTCTGCCTCAAGACTACACAAACTTGTAGCAATAAAAAGTAGGTATTAAAACTTCCTTTTGCCTAAATTCAATAAAAATCCAACATTGGCTTAAAAACCTACAATCTTCTTTTTATGGAACATTTGTTTTGATTGATGAAATTTCAAGAAGAACAAGTCAATCTTTGTTGTCAACATCATAATATGCATGATTTTGTTATCATGTTATTACTATTTATTTAAATCAGAAGGAATTTAGTAACTAATCAAGAAATTACAAAATTAATTAAAATCTAGTTTAAGTAGTACAAGAAAATCAACAAATAACTTGAAAAAAAAAAATAACATTTGCTCAACCCCATTATAATTATACAAATTATCTAATTAGAGTTATTATATTACATTATTATCTAATTACACTATAATACTTAATTAGAATTATATTACAATATTGTTAGTTACTTAAAATTAGATTATGATTAGGATTAAATTTTTATGTATATCTTTTTCACTTATATAATCCATACAATTTTATAATACAATTTTTTTCTTTTGTACTAACGGTTTCGTTATCTCTCTCTCCTTACTCTTTTTTCTCTGGCTTTTTGGGGGTTCGTCTCACCGGTGTGAGAATCTTAGAAGAAACAATGGCGTCGACTTCGAGGAAGATAAGGTTGATGAGCTCCGACGGAGAGGCGTTCGAGGTGAAGGAAGCGGTGGCGGCTGAGTTGCAGACGATCAAGCACATGATCGAAGACGATTGCGCGAGATCCCTGTCCCCACCGTTACCAGCCAGATCATGGCCAAGGTCCTGGAGTACTGCGAGAAGCACACCGACAAGGAAAGGATCCCCGAGAATAAACTAAAGGCGTGGGATGCTGATTTTGTCAAGGTTGACCAAAATACCCTCTTCGGCCTCATCCTTGCTGCCAACTATTTGAACATGAAGAGCTTGTTGCACTTGACTTGCCAAACAGTTGCTGACATGATAGAGGGAAAGACACCTGAGGAGATTCGCAAGGTCTTCAACATTAAGAATGATTTCAGCCGTGAGGAAGAAGAGGACGTTAGGAGGGAGAACCAGTGGGCATTCGAGTGATTGGGTTCTGCTGTGCATGTTATGATAGGAATGTCGACATTATCATAGCTTTATGCTGTTTTCAGGTCATACCAGCAGCTTGTGTCAACATGGGGAAATTAAGTTAAAACATTGGATTTTTCTTTTTAGTTATTTTTTGTTATATATGCTTTAGTTCTTTAGGATTTTAACCAAAATAGATAATTAATGTACAAAATTTATATCTTCATTGTTTTGATATAATTTTGCTACCATTTTTATCAGGAAATACCTTGATTTTTAAGAGGAAAAAAATACTTTTACTTTTGTTACTATAGTTTTAAATTCTAGATAAACTAAGATAATTGTCTTGAATTCTAGTTATTATAAAAAACATTTTTGTAAGTAAATTTCTTTCTTGCCATTTGAAATAAATTTTAATTTCATTTAGGGTACAATTAGTTTCCTCTAAAGTTGCATTTGGTAATTTAAATTAAAAAAATCAAATTTAAAATTCATATATTTATTGAATTATTATGTGATAGAATTCATGGAAAAAATTACTTTATTGATTATTTTGAGAATTTATAGATTGTTCATATTCTTACTTAGTGGTGGCTTTGAAGTACATATATTTATAAAGGTATTTCTTTTAATACATATACACACATAGATATTTTAAATTTTTTTTTTGCATATCCTCTCAAATTTATAAGTGTATCAAATCTTAATTAATTGTAAGTATTTTCATTCATTCTTACAATTTATATAACAAATTAACTTTCCTTAAAGTTGCATGTTCCCAATTGAAGTTACTTACATTAAAAAGCTAATCTTCATCTAAGATTGTTTTTAAATGAAGAGAATGAACAGAGGTGTTGAAAATTTTTGATTCACACCATGATTATCACAACAATCCAAGCTATGACCAACTCACAATTAAGCCCTCCGTTAATTTTTCATATATGAGAATCACATAATAATAAAATAAAGTGTGTTTCGGTAGTGAATTATATAAAAAAAAAGTAAAGAAAAATGAAATGACAAAAGGGAAAGAAAAAAAAAGAAGTGTAGAAAAACTTAAAAGGTTAGAATAAAGTTGAGTGGAGCTTGTGAAGCCATTTTATTTTTCTTTATTTGTATTAATTATTAAATAAAAAACTATTTTGAATTTTGAGAGGAGCATTAAAAGAAAAAATATATAATAAATAAAAAATTTTAAAAATTTTGTGGAGGAGAGAAAATGTTTAGTTTACAAAATGTTGCAAAGCCTAAGCTTAGTGATGAAAACTTAGTGGTATCCCGCTTGGTGCTAATCCGAGGTGCTCTAGCACATGGGACCTTGTGGTTAACAAATTCAAACAACGTCTTGCTCTTTGGCAAAGGAAATACTTGTCTTTCGGTGGCAAGATAACACTTATTAACTCTGTTCTCAATTCATTGCCCTTGTACTACTTATCTGTTTTCCAGGCCCCAAAAGGCGCTCTTAGAAAGCTTGAACAATTGAGGAAAGCTTTCTTATTGGGGGTAGGGGGGAGGGGGGGAACCTTGATAAACATAAAATCTTAAAAGTTAAATGGAATACAGTATGCAAACCGAAAAGATATGGTGGGTTAGGAATATCTAGCCTTAGCCATAAAAATTTAGCACTCCCTGCGAAATGGTGGTGGTAAAATGGCACGAAAAGTGATGCTCTTTGGAGACGCTTAATAGTGGAGAAATATGGCAATGGTGAATCTAATTGGCTTCCATCCATTGCTCGGCCTTCTAGAATGTCATCGACTTGGTGAAGCATTGTCAACACATGGTCCATCGAGGGGGTTTAGGCACTTATGGGATTTTATGCATGCCGTTGACTCATCGGTGATGGTGCCTCTATCTCTTTTTGGCTTGATAAATGGGCTCCGGAAAATGAAGCACTTTGCTTCGAGTATACTAGACTTTTCTCTATTGCAACGGACAAGGAGGCACGAGTGCATGATATTTGGCACAATGGCAATTGGACTATCTCTTTTTGTCGTAACCTTTACTCATGGGAGGTTGAATTTTATAGTGAGCTCCTTTCATTGTTAGGTTACATTGGTCTTGTTTCGAGCAAAATGGATAAACTTACACGGAAGTATGACACTAGAGATAACTTTTCGGTCAAAACTTTCTACTCTTTTCTTGATGCTGATCCTATTAGTCAAATTTCATGGCTCTACTCTATTTGGAAATTATCTATTCCCTCTAAGGTTCAAAGCATCCTATGGCTCGCTTCTCTTGACTCGATCCCCTCCAAAGCCTTCCTTCACTGGAGGGGTTTGGACTTTAGCTCAAAGCAACTGTGCTGCACTTGGTGTGGTTATGAGTTGGAGACATGTTCGCACAACCTTCTCACATGCCATTTTAGTTGGACAGTATGGTGCCTTGTTCTTCAATGGTGGGGGATATCATGGTCTTTTCCTTGTACTATATCATCTTTTTTGCAGTCTTGGGCTAGTTGTGCCTTGGCAAACGACACACACAAGCGGTGGATGATAGTTTGTGGTGCCATGTTTTGGTCTCTGTGGTTGGCTCAAAACGAGTCGGTTTTTAACAGCAAAATATGAGATGGGTCCGAAATATATTTTCTTATTAGAATGCAATCTATGCTCTGGGTGTGCACATGTGACGGCATTGATGCGGTTGATGATATTGGCTGGTGGTTCGAACCCCGAAACACAACGATTAGATGGTCTCCCTATATTCACGACTAGGGGTCTCTTGGATACCCCCATCTGAAGGTGGTTTAAATGCAATGTAGATGGCTTAACAAAGGATAAACTAGGCCCAGCAGGATGTGGTGGAATCCTATGCAACTCTGATGGTTATGTGGTGGGTGTTTTCTTAGGCCCACTTGGCATCCAAGACTCCAACTTTGCAGAGCTTATGGCCATTCTTCATGTAGTGCGTTTTTTCTCCTACTCCTCCTTTACAAGCTCTAAGTTGATTATTGAATTTGACTCCAAGAATGCTCTATCATGAGTGACCAATACTGATATGAGGCCTTAGGACAAGTGATACTTATATAATGAGATTGATGCACTTATTTTTTCATTAAGCATGATATCTTTTACTCATACATTACGAGAAGATAATTGTATTACAGATTCCTTAACAAAGTTTGAAGTTAACGGAAATACGATATTCTCAACATTATGGTAACTTTTGATATTTTTATTGGGTTGAGATGCTGCGTTAATATTTTGATTTACTTATGACTTTTGCATTGTCTTACGGTACTATGCACCTTAGGTGAATCTTTTGCATAATGATACTAAGTATCATTGGGCTTGTATCTGGATTGTATATCCTTATCTTGATTCCCATATATGGGTTGATCTTTACAATGTAGTTTCAGTAATTTTAATACAAATTTCATTTGACTGAGAAAAAAAAGGTGATGAAACCTTAGAAAGCAAGGAAGAAGGTGCAGAGGCTAAAGAACAAGCTTTTTCTGTACTTAACTAATCATACGTTGAACAAAGGCAAAGGGCATTTTCCTTACAAAGTTGTAATTCCGATTTGTTGTAGTGTTTTGTGGATGGATAAAGGCCAGGTGCTTCAATTTCGTGATGGGACAGTTTAGTTACTAACTAACTTAGATACTAGTCACGTTGTTCACACAGGAGTTTATTTCACACCCAACTTGGCTTTATATGCATATACACCTAATGGGTTCTTGTCCTTTTGTGGGCAAAGATGTATATAATTGAGCTTAGGGAAGGCGTTTTAATTTGTTGCACAAGCAGAAGCAGAAGCAGAAGCAATATTCTAGGCAAAAATAAAAAGCAAACAACAACATGTCAGCAGAGAATGCTAACACCGGTGCGCTGGCTGCAGCAAAGAATGCTAACCCCGATGCACTGGCTCAAACAGATTGTAGGATAATAAATAAGACTGGCAAAGCTCTGACATTCGTAGTGTCCAAAGACTGGGTGGGGAAGCTTGGGTACTCACGGCTCGTTCTAGGGGAGCAAGATTCAGATGGTCCTTTGCTGGTGCATTTCGGGGAGATACCGCCTGACAATTCAAGCGGTGGATCAGTTGGGTTTGTTGTGTATCGCTACAAGCACAAAGATGGGGTCCAAAAGGACTGGTGCATAGCCTGGAGCAACAAAGGTGAAAGAAACAAGGTAATTTCCATTTCTTAAACTGTTGGTAATTAATCATTTGAGAATTAAATTTAAGAAAATGATAGATGGATCGACTGTATATACTTGTGCAGGTGTGGACTCGTATCGATCAACCTGACGCAAATTGGTATAAGCTTGTGGACTTGAAGGATTCGGAGTGCAACTACAATGATCCAGGCAAAATCCTCAAGGCACACGTCGAAATTGAAGCCGCCAAGACCCATGCAAAATTAACAGCAACACTAAGTCTATTTAAATAATTAAGCTGCATGCTAGCTCTACGCATTTGGCCAGGGCTGAGGCTGTCAAAATGAATAAATAATGTGCGTGATCATGCACGCACTAGTATTTCTATTAGCTACAATAATTTGACAGCAGCCTGCAAAACTAGTTCCTTACTATATTTTGTGTGTTTGTAATGGTTTTTGTTTGCTGAAATGATCACAAACACATTAATTAATTCTCATATTGCCATGAATGGCTGTTGATAATTAAATTCCAAACTTCAATAAAATCATTGATCATGAATCAATCACAAAATAACAGTGTGATTTAAACCCTCTTAAATTGCAATGCATAAAATTAATTGGGTTACAATGAGATTGGTTATTAATAAGAATTTTCTTTCTGAACTTATTAAAAATCAATAATATTTGGACAAGGATAAAGAAAAAGTTTTAAATATGGATATTTAGTTCAAACAATAATAGTAAGATCCCTATTATGTAAAAAGGGGAAAAAAAGACTAATATTAATGGACCGATGTTAACGGTATTTGTGCTTTGATTTCTTGGTCTACGAGCTTATATTATTGGTAGTCCTCAAGACGACGTTGGTTTGATGTTGACGCCTTCTGTTTCTTTCAGCTCTATGCATGAATATGCATATATATTCTTCATCTTCAACGGGTAAGCAACGCTGGTTCTCCATTTGTTTTCGTGTTCATTGCTTGTCCCCCATAAGACACTATAAAGGCCTACATATCACCAACAAATCCCACCTAAAGCACTCTACGGAGAAGAAAAGAAATGAAAAAAGACAAGAAAATGAATACAACTAATGTTGATATTGATACGTGAAGATTTAATTCTTCAGTTTATATAGGAGTAGTTGTACACTGATTAGTTGGATATAAGAAATCCATTCTGCAGTGGTTGAAGCTGAGGCTTGATACTCATAACCTCAGCACTAGATGTAGCCACTGTTGGTTGTTTCTCTGAACTTGAACTCCAGGAAAAGAGCAGTAACCTGTTGTGGATCGTCTGATGAGAGTATAGCCAACCCAATCTGCATTAGAAAGGCATATAAAGCTAGGTGATTAGCAGATAAATAGTCAAGTGCCACGTGTGATTGTCCCTTTAACAAATCTGGGAATTCTCTTAACAACCTTAAAATGGAATTATATATGATGGGTTATGCATATATAAATTGAGACACATAGTTCACACAATTATATGTGTGAGGTCAAGCCTGGTGAAAGCCAACTACTACAGGCTACCATCAATGTTGCGATATAGGTTTGCATTCAGTCAATGTTGGCCTTTGCTAGAACCCAACTGCGTATTTTAGCTTGATTGAAGAAAATTCCCAGGGCCCTGGTACTGTTGAACTTCAATACCAAGGAAGTAGTGGGTACGTCCAAGGTCCATCGAAAATTCATTCCCTAGTTCTTGAATGAACCTGTCCAAATAGCTAGCTTTGAGTACTGTCCGTGAGGATAATATCGATCAACATATATACTCAAGCAAATAGATGGTGTCGTGAGTATGTAATGCCTTGCAAAGAGAGATGAGCGAGCTGTGCTAGCTACAAATAAAGCCTAAGGTAATAAGAAAGGGATTGAATGGAGCAAACCAGGGTCTTGGGCTTGGCAAAGGCCATACAGAGAGCCTTGAGAGACATGGTGAGGTTTGTTGAATCTTGGAGGTTGTTCAATGTAGACAAGTTCTGGTAGTTGACCATGTGAAGGAAGACACTTTTGACATCTAATTGCAGATAATGTCCCATCTGTTTGCCAAGGCAACAGCGAAGACAATGTGAATGGTGGTAGGTTCAATCAGGAGAGAGAAGTTTTCTAAGAAATCTAAGCCCTCAACTAATCGAGTAAAGTGTTTACATTGAAATGAAATTTGCCTCAACTTTCAAAGTAATTAAAAATTTATGATTTTTGAAATAATAACAAAAAATTCGTTAACCAAACATATGAGTTATATTATATACATATATATATATATATATATATATATATATATATAAGCATTTAATTTANTATAAGCATATTATATTTACGGATGGCTAAGGAAAAACATACAGTATTTTTTAAGATGAGTAGGAAAATATTTTTCACGAGGATCCACAAAACAAAAAATTATTTTTTTAAAATTTTTTATATAACAGAAAAAATTAAATTTTTAAGTAAAATATTTTTCATAAAAGAACTTTTCCTCTAATAAGTAAAATATTTTACGTGCAATTTCCTGTCTTTTAACTGTGATTTGAAAAGTATTGTACCCATCTACTTTCTCCAGCATCTTTGTCTGTTACAAACATCACGAATTTAATTCATGCACTTGGTTCTTCCTTGGCCTCATGAACCTCGTGTCCATCCAAAGAAGAACCTCATGCATGCATGGCTGTATCCAGACATGCATCCATCCAGTCATGTCGTAGACACCTTTATATGGCCTGTTACTATCAGCTACACAAGTTCCACTTATCCACCCAGTTCATACCTTCCAAAAATAGTGTGCCTGGGATCCAGATTGTCTAGATCATCACTATATGTATACAAGCCTTCAATTCAACTAAGGTGGAGATCAGCCATGTTGTTATTTGTATCTAAAGCTCCCATGAAAAAGTGGCCGAGGATTTGTACAATTATCCTGAGGCAGATCTACAACCTAATTTTCCGCAGCAAATCTCAAGTGATGGCTACTGCATCTATGGCCTTCAAATTTTGACTAGAGATCAAGCAGCCGATAATGAAGCTTCCCCATATCAGTACAGTACTTTGGAATTAAAACGATGCAAAAAGCATGCTTGAGCACTATAATAGCAGCTAAGTCCGCACACAATGCTCACCTACAAAAGGCGAATCTATAAATGCTTACAACGGCAAAACATTTTATATTCCGAAATCATCATCAGTTCAGAAAGGAAAAGAAAATGTGGTAAATTGCATAGCCTCAAACTTGATAGGGAGAGCTTTGAAAGAAAAAAAAAGGGGTGAATTGCATGACCTCAACCTTGATGGAGATGCAAACAGTCGACTATAACACTCAACAGTGGAAATGATTGCATCGGGATTGAAGCAATGCTTTATTCACAATCACATATATAGTTTTACCATTGGCCAAACATCCCTTCTAGACAGGTTATATTATACGTGTCCTGTATGTCGTACTTGAAAGTTCCCCTGGTCCATTTTGTATCTGTTTACCCAACTTTAACAGAATGATGGGGTTAACTATAGATAAGTTATGTGTAGCAAGTCTCCAGACTTTCTTCCTCGGCATATACAGAGACATCAGGCATCAGCAGCCTTCTCAATAGGTGCAGCGTTGGAACTGCCATTCAACTTGGCACGTTTAGCTTCTACATCTTTGACAGCTGCCTTGATAGCATCCTCTGCAAGCATGCTGCAGTGTAACTTAACTGGGGGAAGTGCAAGATGTTTCGCGATCTCCCTGTAATATATTATGCAAGTAAAAACACAATAAAATACTAAACTTTGCAGTCCACCATAACTAAATCTGATTGAAGGGAACATTTAAAGAACAAAAAGAAAGAAACACACAACCCTGAGTTGAACCTAAGGTAAAGTACAAGCAAACAGGGACTTGGCTGTGTACCCTGCATGCTCACACCATCAATTTGACCAAAAAATAAAAACACAACAGCATTATTTTACATCAATCTTCTATTTCCTTCACTTCTTCCACCATGTGTTACCCTACCACTAATTTGTTCACATGTGATTATATGTTGCCTTCAAACCTGAAAGAGACCAGTTCGGAATCCCATGAAAGCTATGAATTAGCTTATGTTCTGCTTTAGGTGAGTTCTGATAATCTATTTACACAATCACATAATTACGATTCACACCATACACACATTGCAATGGCAAAATCACAATCACATCAAACATTTTCCTCTGGACTAACCTCTTATATCTCCATAATTGTATTTTTATATTGATTTTTACAATTTTTAAATGGTTGATACTTAAAATCATACTCTGAAACTTAATTAATCATTAAAATGCTCAATACACAATGTTAAACATGGTTTTGATCCTCAGGCCAGCCTTATTTGAGCAGACGCTCTGTCTTCTACGATTTGATTGCCACAATTAAGCTTCAATACATTGTGCTATAATATAAAAACTAAAACTTCAACATCTACACGTAAAGATTAGAGAATATACTAGAATTACAGAAATTTAACGAGCATAAACCAAAATTCTGTCTATAGATGCAAGTAATTAGTGCTTTCACTTACCAGATACAGATATGGCTGGATGAAAGAGCAGATAGAAACTTGCTAGAAAGGAAGTTAAAAGCATGGGACAAAGAAGATGATCTACCCATAGAAGGATTAAGATTCTACATTTCTACTACCAAGTTTAAATTAAATGAGAAAAAAAAAAAACTAGGAACAGAAAGCACGAATAAATTAATTACATAAACAAATTCCACTTAACTAGTTCAAAAATCAGATGTCAAAACCGCATAATAGCATGTTATCTGATGAGCAAATGAACAAAAAGGAAAGGAGAAAAGCAATACCACAAAGTATCCTTGTAGAATATATGAGTCGAGTACATATATGCTTATAAATTAACTTCGAGAAAAGGAACTAATACTTACGTGTTTTTAATGGTTACCACCTCCTCCATGCTTTTCCCTTTCACCCATTCAGTAGCTGCAACATGACAAACCCAAAGTTACTACACAGCTCCTTCGCAATAATAGAAGGCCATTGCACTAAGCCGAAAAGTACCAAATATTGAATATTATTCATAAAGCAGTTTAGGCCTTTCAATAACAATCACAAACAAGGATTCAATAATTATGGATTGGGAGTTAAATGCTTCCGTACAGTTGTTAATGGAAGAAAACAAGGATAAAAAGAAAAAAAATATTACAGATTCAATGAAAAACTAATCTACACCAACAAATCTCATTAACCAGAAGTAAAAAAAGGCATACCAACAGAAGAAGACGCAATCGCAGATCCACAGCCGAAGGTTTTAAAGCAAGCATCGACGATTTTTCCAGACTCATCGTCGATTTTTATTTGCAGCTTCATGACATCGCCACAAGCCGGAGCCCCGACCAAGCCCGTGCCAACGTTGGGATCGTTCTTATCGAAGGACCCGACGTTACGTGGATTGTTGTAGTGGTCGATGACATTCTCGTGGTAAAGACGTGGCAGAATCTGAACGGGCCGTGGTGGAAACTCGTGTGACGCTAGCCCGAGCAGCCTCTTCGACACCAGCCTCAACATCCTGGCGTTCGATTTTGCGGTGAAGTATGTTCCAGGTTCTGTTAGGGTTTGGAACACTGGATGTGTATGTAAACGGATATCAGAGCTTGAAGAGTCAGCTACAGGGGACACGTGGAGGGCGAGGGATAGATTCTGGAGTTTGAACGATTAGACACGTGTGACAGTGTGTCTCCCGAATAACTGGATTAGATTGGATTCTTATTAAGCGACGTCACCAAAAATCTAACCTGTTTGCCTGTCAGGAAGAAGACATAAACAGATTTATTTTTACCTTCGGCTTTTAAGGTCCTACCAAATTATGTCCTACGGCATTCATCCGACACATGCACGTATATTTTTTAGGTGGATTAAAGTTTTTATTTATAAGATTAACTCTTATTGACTTGAAATTATTATGTAACATTCTGATTATATTAACTTTTTCACTTATAAAAAAAAAAATTCATTTTGATCCAAATTTATTTCGATATTGATATTATTAACTCTTTCATCCATAAAAAAATTATTTTGATTTAAATTTACCTTGATTTTGATATTTACATCGATATTGATATTATTAACTCTTTCACACGTAAAAAAAAAAAATTCAGTTTTATTGAAATTTACTTTGATTTTTATATTTCATAAATGTTTCATATTAAAACTGTCTATTAAGTAAAAAAAAATCTTTATTTATAAACATAAAACTCATTTTATCTCTTATTCATATAGATACTAAAAACTATCTATTAAGTGAAAGAAAATTTTTATTCATAAACTTAAAATTTATTGTATCTCTTATTGATACAAAATTCATAACATAACTACACTAATACTTGTTGAAGCTTTTATATCGTGTGTGAATTTAATGGTGGTTAGAAATGGACAGGCTATCTTTTCCTTTATAACGAAAGGTTACATTGCTGTAGACGTTTGGAAACGTTTTCCTTTTTAGCGAAAGGTTGCGTTGCAGTAAACGTTTGGAACCGATCACCCTGGAAAAGGTTTTCGTCAAAGCACACGAAGCTACAGCATTCCTATCCAATTTGCTGATTGAGTTACACTTACTTGGACCCATTGGCTAGAGGCACCCTTCGCTAAAGTCGTAAGACGACTACGTATCTGAATCCCATTTTTTAAGCTAAATAATTGTTCAGATAGATTTCCTCTCAGGGGCTTATCCCATTTCATCTCAAAGCAGTCAAGACTCAGGAATTGGACAACTTCTGAATCAAATATTCAGTCTGTATCCCTACTGATTCATTCCATGACTAAGAAAAAATTATAACATAAAATCAATGCATCCGCAACAATTTAACTACATGCTAGGTGAAAAAGAAAACTTTTTATCTCCTTGATTTGAATAAATTACAAACCAACTGACAAAATTTCAACTTGTCTCCAATTCAAAACTGCCTTGAGAAGGGTGCAAAAGATACATCAACAGCCATAATCGGGTGCAATCTCCACCCAGATCAACAAAATTAAGCAAAAAAGTAGGTTTCTCAACATAAAAATAAAATGTAAGGTTCTTGTATAACTTCTCCCCATAACATAATTTGATCCTCTGCAAGAGAAAAACCACATCAATAAACAATCTAAGGAGTTAAGCAAGCACAGGGTAAAAGGTACAGTGAATGCATGCAACTACAACCTAAAGTTCTCTGCATCATGAAATCAATTCCACCAATTGATATATTCAAAAGATTTATCATATTCATCCACATTCAAACAATGCATATATAACAATTTGTTGAAGAGAAAGGTGGTTAAGTCTCCCTGCTATCCAATTAGGGGTTCTGATCAGGAAATAACTGAGCATGTTATTTTCCATTGTCAGTGGGTAGCAAGTACGGTTTGCGATGGGGTTCATTTAGTTCTGAGAATAAATACAGACTTGATGAACGGGTTTGTTTCTTGGCTGTTGTCTACCTGGGACATATATCAAGAATGAAAGATTAAAAAAAATCATCATGACCAGTTTTGGTTTTATTTGTTGGACAATTTGGAAGGCTAGATGTGAAGCTGTATTTGATCATTCTCTCCCAACCCATCAACATTACAGCAACAGCAGAGGCTAGCTACAAAACTTTTAAACACCTCAGAAGCTGTTCCTTACAGATTAACAGATGAGAATTGGCAAACAACATTGGATACAGAAAAGTGGCAAGCCACCCATGAAGGATGGATCAAAATCAATTGTGATGGCTCAGTCAGGGAAGTAAGGCAGCTGGAATTGGAGTCATAGCTCGAGATAACACTGGTCTAGTGATTGATGATATTGGCAGGAATATTATGCAGACTCTGTTGGTGGAAGCAGAGGCTATGAGAAAGAGACCTCTTTTGGCACAATAGAAGGGTTTTCAGCAAGTGATCCTGGAATCTGACTTGAAGGAACTTACAAGGGAATTGAAAAAGACAAACAACAGAGAGAAAAAGTGGAAGCTACTGCCAGCGCTGAGAGACATTGGAAGACTAAGACAGCAAATCAGACATTCCAAGCTTAGTTTGGTGTCAAGACATGCTAACTACGCAGCTGATTGGATTGAGACCCAGTCAGAAAGGATGAAGCATCCAAAGGATTGGGTGCAAGCATTTACATCTTGAAAAGGATGGTCTGCCTGCACCTCCATGGTTTTGTTTTGTAGTTTCTACTAGTACAACTGGACTTATAAATGCATAAAAATTGTCTCTGGATTGCAATAAAAGAATGACTACACACAGAGAATGCACCCTGAGAGGATCAAGCAATTCTCACTCTTCAAACATATACCCAATTTATTGATGAACAATTAGGCCATTCACCATAAAAAGTGATTCATAAGTATAACAGGAGCTCATAGGTTAA
This sequence comes from Theobroma cacao, assembly GCF_000208745.1. Taxonomy (NCBI): domain Eukaryota; kingdom Viridiplantae; phylum Streptophyta; class Magnoliopsida; order Malvales; family Malvaceae; genus Theobroma; species Theobroma cacao. The sequence continues at coordinate 29,926,161 of NC_030854.1, forward strand.
AAATTAAAAAAGAAATTGCCCACCAAAGCATACTTCCATCCTTTTTTCTTTTTGGTATTCAATAGTTTATTCCAATTCCAGGCACTCGGAATGCATACCCAAAAGGAAAACAACTTCTACAAGTAGCTCTTACAAACAGAACATCTCAAGGATTTATAGAGAATGCACCTTGTATAAGAAACATATACGGCTAGCAGATGCATGGCAGACAGCACACCATAAAAGAAACATAAATGAAGAGAAAAAGTAAAACTAAGAACAATGCATGTGATAGCCTTACATGTCTTAACGTCTTTGAGTCTTTCCAATGGAACGCTTCCCAGAGAACAAGTGCTTTGGTTTTAATGTAGGAATAACCCTATCAGCCTCTCCACGACGAGCATTCTTGTTCCTCTTCTTAACAGATTTCTTTGCCAATTTAATCGCCTTAACCTTTTGAGCAGAATCCTTCAAGCCCTCTCCAGGTACAACTTCAGTAGGAGGTCGTGACCGTGACCTTGACCGTGACGTAGACCTCAGACGAAGCTTTTTGTTTGGTTCATTACCATCTATATCCATAGCATCACCACCATCACCCTCTCTCCTGTCAACTGATCGCTCCCTTTTCCGGCCCCTCGACTTGCTCCGAGCACGATTAATTGCAAGAGAAGGATCCAGCCCCAAAGCAGACAGCTGCCTGCCCATCCTCTCTGTTGTGAACTTTCTGTCTGTGTCATGTTTTCTTGGTACTATGGGCCGACTCTCTGCAGTGCTTTTCTTCATCCTATGCTGTTGAATAAGCAAACTTTTCTTTTTCCTTATCTCAGCCAGTGCTTCTTGCTCTTCTGGGGATAATTCTTGGCCATCCATCTCAAAGTCATCAGCTTCCTCCTCTGCTTGCCGAAGACCCTCTTCACGTTCCAACTCTTCAAGTCTTAACAATATATCAGGGTCAATGAAGTCGTATACATTGTGACCATCAAGAATTTCAGGCATTATATCTTCTTTCCATTCATCATTAGCCAATATATAATTCTTCCTCAAACTAGCAGAGTATACACCAGCACCACCATTCTCATCCTCCAAATCCTTTTCAGTTTTCCTCTTCTCCTTCTCTGCTGCTTGCTTAGCTTTAGCTTCCAAAACTGCCTGAGGTATGCAAGGAGGCCGTTCCTTCTGGTCTCGTGGTTTTGGTATTGCAACATGAAACCTATTGAGGCAGTCATTTATTTTCTTGGATTTCATCTTCAATTCAACCCTCTGATTCAGTAATCTTTCACAAGCTGCATTCTTCACAGAAATCACTCCATCCTCAGTCAAAGTACTCATCGTCAATAGCACCCCTTCTTCGTTTGCAGGCTCACCTCCTTGACCAATCACAGTCTTCATGGCTTCAGCTTTCATCTCCATGACCAATTTCCTGTCTTCCTCAGATATGCCATCCAGTGGCTGCAAATCAGTCTTATTGCAAACAATGATCAAGGGTTTGTTCATAAAGAGAGATTTAATGCTGTGAAAAAGAGCTGCTTGCTGGGCAATGCTGTACCCACATGACCCAGATATATCCAGGAAGAACATCACCGCAGCTCGTAGGTGAGCCAATGCTGTAATACTGCACATCTCAATAATGTTTCGATCTTCAAATGGCCTGTCCAAAATCCCAGGTGTATCAATTACTTGATATCTAAGGTATTTGTAATCTGTATGACCCACAAAGAGTGACTTCGTAGTGAAAGCATAAGGCTGAACATCCACATCAGCCCTTGTGATTTTGTTCATAAATGAACTCTTGCCAACATTAGGGTACCCACAAATCAAGATGGTCCGAGTATTTGGATCAATTGATGGTAACCTTGCCATATGTTGCCTAATCTGCTCAAGGTAAGCCAAACTTGGGCCAATCCTTTTAATGACAGTACACATACGACCAAGAGCAGCAACCTTTAGAGACTTGCACCGATAGAGTGAGTCACCATACTTCAACAGCTTGACATAATCTTTAGCAATCTTACTAATGAGGTTCCTCGCAGTATTTATTTGGCCAAGAGCAAGCTTGTAGTGATCCTTGTTGTAAAGCACATGAAGAAGATCACCATAGAATGGATGGATATCATCCAGGCGAGGGAACTCATCAATTATTGTTGAAAGCTTCTCATGAAAATTCTGCTGGGTGTATTTCACTTTACGCATATAAAACTGTCGAAGGCGGGAAATAGCATACCCTTTGTGGACAACAGTTGGCGTTTGCCGTTGCGTACGTGAGAGAATAATGTCTATGAAGTCCTTCCCATTTGGGACAACAGTGATTTTTTTGAAATTGTATTGAACCATTTTTACTGTTGGTCTGCAAAACCAGGATGAATTAGGCTATATTAAAAGGATTTCGGCAACAATGGTGAAATGATGCTGGATGGACATTAGACAAAGGAAGCCAACCCCTCAGCAAACAAAATGTTGAAGACAAATTCACTTGCCGGAAAAATAAATAAAAGACCCCTTAGAAAATAAAAACTACCCACAAAAATCTGTATACAGAAACTATCACAAATTAATAAAACGATAAACTGTGCCAGCCTAAAAGATTAATCTACATGGGTGAAGCATGTTAACAACAATCATATTAACAAAATAACTATAAATATTAATTCCAGTTCTTCCATTATACTAACCCACTTGTAGCATAGACTCAGAAATTAACAATAAAATCCAGCAACCAAAACTGAAAAAAAGGGGAGAATACTCACAGGTTTCACTTATGAAGCTATTTTCCTCCAAACCCAGAAAAGAAATTCCACTGAAATTTTAAAAAGTTGGGTTCGTTCTCCTTCAAGGGTCGGTTTTCACAAGTTTTATCTCTAGTCGGCTTTGTCGGCCGAGAGAAGGAGCAAAGAGTAGAGAGGTGTTGGTAGGGTTTTAGGTTTCTTTATATCAGTTAGTATATTTGTGAAAAAGGAATAATTACAATGACACCCAAAACTTTTAAAATATCATTTTCTGCCCAATATTTTATAATTATGTAGTCGCGTCCCTCCCCTTTAATATTCGTGCCATACTCACTTTGATTGCTGTACTACTCACTCAAAAATAAAGTTTTTAGAGTATTTGGTTTAATGTTAAATATTTATATCTTTTTGATTTAAAAATACGCATATTTTAAGAAAAAAATTCAAGTTCAATCCATAACTAAGAATTACACGTCAAAATGTTGAAAATTACGATTAATATTTTTTGAGAACATAATGTTTTTCAAAGACTTTTTAAAAGTAATGTATCTATTTTTTTAAAAGATATTATGAAAATTTCATTTTCACTTGTTATCTTATTATAATTCGAATGTTTAAATGGTGATTCTTCTAGAAAACGTGAATTATTAAATAACTTAAAAGAGAGAGGCAACTAAATATTATATGCAAAATAAAGTAAATAACCAAAATATTACAAGGCAAATTTATCTCTATTCAGCAACAATAAGATAAATATACAAATAACTCACCAAATTAACTTAAAACGTTTAAAGCCAAAGATAAACATAATTAACATTGAAAATTTTGAAAAGCAGAACAATTTAATCAATTAATAAACTTAAAATGTAGGTTATTAAATAACATAAAACAGCGTAACAAATCGCACTTTGAAATATTGGTCTTCAAAAAGTGAGTTGAAAAATTAAGTAAATTCATAAATTTGTTAAAAAAAACTAAATTGAAAACCAAAATAAAGAACATAGTCAAAAAAATCAGAGATCAGGCTCTAAAAGTAAAATGAAATTAATGTCTCAAATAAATGCACAAATTACTTACATGCAAAAAGAAAAATTAAAGTAAAAACCAATATAAGAAAAATTGTAAAAAGAAAAAAAAATCAATACCCCTAAATCTTGCCATATCACTAAAACATAGGACATGATTCAATGATCAATGGGATTATCACATAAAATATTTCTGATTTCAGAGGAAAAAGAAAAAGGCAAACCAACTAAGTTGTTTGTCCTCGATTAATTTTTCTAAGACTAAAAGTAAAATTGCATGGTTATTCATGCAAAATCAGAGAATTTCCTGGAATTTTCCCTTTACTGATCTTCCTCATTACATGGCTTGAGTTACCACTACAGCATGGAGAGTATAAAACATCCATAACGATCTTCATGCAATTGAAGAACCCTAGTAGAAATGAATCTCAACTCTGTCCCCAATGGATTTCCAGTGTACTTCCAAATGGGTATACATTAGCAACCTTATCATCATCTTCTACGCACAGCAGAACTAGGCCCACGCTGCACCGCTCCACCTGATGGCTGCCCTTGAGCAGGTACTTGGCCAGCAGCCTGTTCCTCAGGCAAATTCATTGCTTGTGTTATGGCATTCATGACGATGAGTCCCAGAGGGATCAAATACATCCACTGATATGCATATTTCAATGATCAGACTAAAGAAAATTTATGGTAAAGGCTAACAAAAGAATTAGTTTATACAGTTTGACTACTCACGTATTTAGCCCAGAAAGACCTTTCAGGTGGCGGCACAACTTCACCTTCTCCATTCTCACCACCAAGAATTTCTTCAGTAAAGACAGGAGCTCTATAAAATAGAATGAGACATAGTCAATGCAACCTAACTATGCTACAATTATCAACCAGAAATGAAACAAAAGATGTTGAGATTTTCCAAAATAGCACCTATATCGTATATTCAAAAGTGAAGAGAAAAGCTTGTACTGCATTCTTTTCTGAACAGAATTGATATTAAAGAAACATAGTTTAATGATCTCAATTTGAGAGAGATACTAACAAAGTATTCTGTTTTCCCTGAACAGATAATACCGATGTTGAAAAAAAACTAGAAAGAACAACTTTAAAAGCAGCATACCTTGGTGCCTGCTCACTGTTCTTCAAAACTGTATGTGAGTTGAAGGACCACTTTGCAGGCTGAAATAGAGATTATAAAATGCAAATAAAGGTATCATTATGCAACAAAATTTTTTTTCAAAGAAAAGCATCTCCTCTCATCTTCTTCAAGGTTCAACCATATCAATACATTCACAATTGAACTTTACATTTAACACAAGTTGATGCAGGTCTAAAAAACTCAAACAACTACATATGCTGAATGCTAAAACTCACTAATAAGCTAAAGTCACAGTTATGTTAAGTAGCAGTTTTAAATACTTGATCAGCTTACAGGTGCTGAAGGCAAAACTCTCTCCTATGGTAAACTAGAAATATTTTGATGAAACAAAGCTCTTTGAAAATAGCAACGAAAAGATGACATACAAGTTCATCTACATACAGGTCAGGCTTCGTAAAATCAACTTCATATTAGTTAATTGGACTCCATTTGGTTGTTGCATTTGTTACATCCTTTTAACTATTTGCTTTTGCTTCCTCAAAATTTGCTAAAAGGACAAAGCTAATTCATATTTGATTAAAAGCGAGCAACAAGCTGAAATGCAACAAATTTTCAAACAGAATTGTTCCATATGAAAGTAAAACCATGGATTTTCTTCTTCAGAAAAGTGAATTTTTCTTTTTGTATCTAAATGCACTCTTTTTTCATTTAGATTCTAGAGGCCTTGCAATTAGAAATAATTCACTTTTCTTTTAGGTTCAATCATCCTTTTGATTATTTACTGAATTGGCTTACTTTTATTTAAGTATTGATACTCCACATTCATCTGCATGGGACATCAAAATGAAGCTAGCATGTAAACCAAAAATGGAATGTTCCATAACTTTTAAGGGCAAGCATAGTATAGAAAAATTTTCCATGCTTTTCGTTCATGCCATATGTTGGTTAAAGGATGTTGCAAGAATAAAAGCAAAATTATCAGAGCAACTAACCATCAGGTTATGCAGACTAAGCATAATTATTTCATAATTCATGGTGGTTGACATAATTGTGGTTCCCCTAAATTGAGAGAAATTAGTGGCTATCCCTAGCAACTTAGAATCAGGCTCAAAGTTGATAGAACCATACAGTATAAAAGCAACGACAGCCAAACATTTACAGGGGAGGAAGAGGTTTCTGTACTGTGCTCAATTAACAGGGAAGAAATACCAGACTAAGAGCTCAATCCTGACTTACAAGTTTCAAATTCCGAGGATATGGGCATGACCCAGGGGAACCATAATTGACTGCCAAAACATTTATACCCTCCTGTAAACAAGAGCAATGAAAAGGGAAGAGATTAACAATGATTGGGCAGTCAGGTCCACATCAATCAGGAAAGATATTATATGAACTAGCAATTTGACATCTTTAGATATCTCGAAACGTTCCAAGTATAAAATATGGTACAGAAATGTGCATTAGTACAGCCATAAAACCAAAAAAAGCATGGTTAACAAAGAGTCTGGATGGCACTTCTTATATTTGATATGGCTTCCTTCTAAAATTGACTTTATGCTGCGTGTTAATTTTGTTTTGCTCTTACATTATCAACTACTACTACATACAGAGTAAATATGGTGCAAACAAGTATACATCATATGCCTGTGTAAGCAGCAAAAGCCATAAACCAAATAAAGCACAGATAACAAAGAGTCCAGATGGAAATTCTTATATTTGAAATGTCTTCCTTCTAAAATTTACTTTATCTTTCCCGTAATTTTTTTTTGCTCTTATATTATCAACTACTACTACATGCACAGAAAGTAATAATGGTGCAAACAAGCACGCAAAATATGCACATCTAAGCAGCATAAATTTCGGAGTAGTTCACACACAAACCAAACTTATATCTCAACAAATGCTATCACAAGAAGTCATTATGAAGGCAAAACAAAGTGTCAGATGAACTGCACAAATTAACACATCAAAACCTAGAATAAAAAAGACATTCTATCTGTTTCCAATGAGCCATACAACAGGAAAGCCTATTAATAACCTGATATCCTCAAGAGACCAAATGAAATGCCATCCTGCACTCTAAAATGCTATATAATGATACAGGTAAATAATGCTAAAGTCTGCTTGGTTTATGGTTTGATTATATAGCTACAAAAACAATGGAATCATTCTTACCCAAATGCAGTTGCTTTTTCAAAAAAAAAAAAAAAGCCTTGTTGCTTGGATGTCATTGCAAAAGGAAAAAGTAACTAAAGGCAAAAAGACAGAAAAAATCAAACTTTTAAATGTTTGGGGCAGGGGTAATATCAAGAAGTAGGAACAAGTAAGCACATGCTGAAGAAATTAAAATTCTAATGAGAACATCATCTACCATCTAATGACAGTTTAACCAAAATAGTACAGCATGGCATTCATGATAACCAGCTCCATTAATGGGCTAACCATCTGTTTTGCCTTTTTGCCAATTTTAGCATCCAATTCCAAGATAACAGTCAAAAGTTGAAAGAGAAGGACTGAAACCAAATAAAATTGTTCAGAGTTCTGTATTCTTGATCACAGTTGAGCACCTATATCTCAAATGGCACTTGACCCACTCTCAATTATGGACAATTCTGAGAACCTAAATCCAGATATTTGCATTCCATTTGGTTAGTATCATGCATATATATATCAGCACTATTCGAGGTTCAAAAAAGAGAACAAGAGCAGATTTCAGAAACAGAGAGAACTTAAATCATAGGTTCATTCATGTTTGATTAATCCTCTGATTGCAAATGCAGTTGCCAAGATTCAGTAATGGTGTCACCAAAATATGAATAAGACCTATGCTGATCTGCATCCTAATTCAATGACAAGAAATTTCACAAGGGCACATGAAAATCTAGAACCATTAGGGCTCTATTAAAGAAGTAATTCTTGGAGACAACAGAGCACAAGTTTATAGAGACTTCATCTACATGCGGCTTTAAAAGAACTGCAGAAGTTTTTCATTTTTTTTGGTTACTCCTTGAACTCCCAGCAAAAGATTCATCAGAACTACTGCATTCTTATTAACTGTTAATTTAATCCCCCGATAAAGTATAGTCACCATCACATAAAAGGAACATTCAGGCACACATACAAAGAAAGAGAGAGAGAGAAGAGAGAGAACAGAAGAGAATAATTAAGTGAGAACATCGAGAAATAATCAATTTTTGTCACTGAAGTTGAAAATTACCATGTGTATTACAAAATGCTCATCCAAACCCTCCCTCGGAAGACATCTCTGCAGATAAACAAAAAGAACAGTAAGAACCATACAAAAGAGTGAAAGAAATAAAGAATTGACATCAGAGTAGCTCGGTGTCTAATTGAATACAATAAAAGTGCCATGTCTATTTTCCCCTCTCTTTATTTCCACTTGAAACTAGAGCTCCACGATACAAACCAAATTCCTATTTGTCAGTTCTTCATTTTCCTCCTTAGTATGACCATATGACGATGAAGCTCCAAATTAAAAACAAAATTCCAATTTTAATTTTTTATCAGCATTGCTTTACATTACAAATTATTGAGTTTCTTTAAAAAGCAATATCTAAAGGAATAAGAAGAAATACTTTTATGAAAACAGTAAGAAGAAAAATTGGGAAAAAAAAAAAACACATATCATCAATAGCTTAAGACAATGAGTTTATTCTGATTTAATAGTTCAGTACAGAGGCATTTGAAAAAGGTGGTCAGATTTAAAACTTTTTCCGTCCAAAAACATAATTTGCACAAACTTTTAGTATTACAGATTTCACCTTAAGAGAAGAAGTCAAACCCTGGCTGTATATAAACTAAAAGAACAGGATAATGTAGGCAGAGCAGTTAAGCCTTTCAAGCTTCTTCAAATGACCTTAACTACAGAAAGAAAAGGGACCAAAAATTCCAATAGCAAAAGCATAAACCAATAATATTAGATATTTCAACAAACAAGCCGAAGCAAACAGTGGCACTTACTGCTTTCACTGATGAAATAATAAAATCCCTCCCTGGCGGACTCAAAACATTAGATGGAAGTCTTATCCTATAGAAGTCATCACTTTCAAGCAGATTCTGCAAGAAAGTATTAAAACTCAAAGCATTGGCAAAATGGCTACTCACAAAGAAACAAAGCAAGTAAATTAGAAATTTATATAATGTGCAATTACTTTGAACTTTTCCTTCTCCTCATCAGTGAAGCTGTTCCTTGAAAATCGTAGCTTTGTAAGTGTCTGTTACAAAGAAGAAACAAGTCAATTCAAAATTCTACTAGAGCTTTTCCCAACAATAAAAGAAAATGACAACATGTGCAACGGAAAGTCAGTTCAGGATTATAGGAACTTAAGTCATTCCAAACATTAGGTCAAGGATCATAGGAACTTCATTTGGTTGCTGAGAAATGGAGGGAGAAAGGAGAAAAGAACTAATTATTCTACACTAAAGATTATAAATTTACTTGGTATTGCCAATAATAGATGCCACCACTTACCTAAGCCCCTTATTAGCTATACTGATCTCACAATTTACTTAATGACTTTTGTCAAATGGATTTTGGGGTAGCAGGTGTTACAAGCCAAGCTGCTAGCAAGAAATTGAAAAATAAAGACCTTAGGCTTCAGTAAAATCCACTGTAATACTAATGACCTTTCCAACATCAGTCCAATCCCCACTTTTAAGATATAGTAAGAAACCAAGTACTAGTTCAGTCCATCAGACCCTTAAATTTCAAAAACTCATAGGCCTTTCTCTTTGACAAGGATTAATACCAAACTTGCCACTGTACAATGTCTCAATATTAAATATTGTCATCATACTCCAATTACATTAAATTTTGCTGGCATAGTTTTATTTGGTTGATTTTAGGCAAAAATTAACAGTGAAGGAATGTTCCATGGAATATTCTATTTATGCAATTTAAATTAGTTTGAAGAAGTAGAAATATGACATGAAATTTCACATTGGACATAATATAGACATGGCAATTGTTGCCACATTATTTTCTTTAGTATTTTTTACTACGAAGTAATTTTTTTCTATCTTGTTACCTCCATCTCATATAACAATCTGAGATAACAGTTACACCACCTCACATTCACTATTGCATTATTTTTTATCCAAATTTGAGTCAAAATAAACGTAAAACATCAAAATTCAACTTGAATGAAGTGCAATAACAAAATTCAACATTGAGCATACTATAGTGACAAATTTGGTGTTTATCCCTTTTAACATAGTTAGGTTGACATTATAATTTCTTCCCACAAGACGTAGCTGCGTTCCTATGGTAGCAGCGTCCACCCCACAAGCTGACTCGATTCTCTTATTCCTTTAAAAACTAAGCTTCTGTTTGCTTGTTACTTTTTGGTTCTCGAAGCAAAAGGCAAAAAAGCACATTGGGATATAAAAGTTAAATAATATTTTTGACTTACTAAAATTAATATTGCAAATTTTTTGAAAAAACAAAATGCATGATTTTACTTTAATACAGAATATTATGTTAGAATTCACATTTTAGTCGTTTTTTTAATTTTTAATCAACTATGATTTGACTTTAAACCATTTGCTTTTAATTCTAGCACCCTTATAGGAAGCAAAAGTAAAACCCAAACAAAGCCCAAGTATGATGCATTGATAGATGTCAATAAAACTGAAATGATCAAAATTGCTTTTTTAAGGCATGTAATTCAGATATAAATTAATCAGGATTTGAATGAAACTTTAGAGCACAATTCTCATGGGGTTGAGATTTGCAAATAAAACAATGCATTAAGACAATGAAAAGTCAAATTTTGCATCAAATAGAAAAAGGGAAAAGCAAGTAAACCTGGCCACCATGGCTCCAAGTTTTGAGGCGGGCGGAGAAAGTGCCAGCGGGAGTGAAATCGGAGTCACCGAAAGCGTGGTCAAGAGAGAACTGGATCTTAGAATCAGAGTCGAGATCCGAATGCCTCTTCCGGGTCGGAGTTGTGACGGGTTGGGATCGGCTTGGAATGGGTTCAGGGGACCGAGGCTGGGGAGCCCCCTCGAGTCCGAACTCTTCGTCGTCAACGAGGAGCTCATCGGATTGGAATCCCAGTGAAGGAAACGACAAGAGAGAGAGTGTGAGGATGAAAGCTACTATGACTTCGGTCGTCTTCATCGTTGCCGTCTGCTTCCTTCGTTTTCTCTAAGAGAGTTTTTGCGTTTTAATTAGTAATTAATCGTTGGAGGAAACTTTTGTGTCGTTTTGGCTCGGTTAAGATGCGAGTAGACTGTAGGCGAAGTAAGCTCCGTTTGGTGGTGGCCTAGAACCAACGTTTTGACTACTGGATCCGTTATTGAACCGGATCAATTTTCGGTTCAACCGGTTTCATTAAGGGATTTAATTAACAAATAATATAGTATTTAGAAAAAAAATATGTTTTAGTTTTGAAATCAGTGTCAAACACTAGGCATGTCTTATGTATCTATAATAATTAATATTAAAATTTACCTAACTCTTTATTGTCATGACACCTCATAAAAATATATTAAGATCGATATATTATCGAATCAATATATATTTTTTTTGTGTATGAGTAAAAGAGTCAATGTAATAACAGTATTATATAATTAATTAAGAAAATATATCATAAACTTTATATTGAAAAGATATGAAAATGTAATAATATCTAAAAATATGCATCTCAAATAGGATTATATAAAAAGGATTCCTACAAATACATATATTATATGTATAAATATAGGCACACTTTTTTTTTTTTGCGTTAGCTTTTGTTAAAACAATTAGCAAGAACAAAGGAAAAATTAGTATAAGCTAAAATGAGACGTGACAGCTTCCATAAAAGAGCATGTAATTCACCCCAAAGGCAGAGGCAAATACAAAACTCTCTTTAAGAAAAACAAATGGAATTCCAATTTTACTTTGTGGAACTCGTATTGATAAATAAAATAATAATCCTACAACTTTCGATAGGAAATAGAAATGCTTTACGATACGTAGGGAAGCTAACAATAAATATGACAAATTCAATACTTGAAATACCAAGCTAATTTTAAAGCCCGCTATATTGCCAAAGAGAATAACATTTTAATTTAAATTTGATGGACTAATTCATGTTAATCTCATAGATGACAATAGATACTCTTTAATCGAGTATTCGACCAACTTATATAAGATAAATATATTTTATATTTAAGTTTGTGACGAATTTGGATAATTGAATACTTAATAAATATTCATTTGCACAATCACTTGTTTAAATATATTCAAATGATTAATTAATAATAAATAAGGTATTAGAGTTCAAGTTTGGATGCAAAATTTTAAAAATAATCAAATAATTATAAAAATTGAATATTCTACCTATTAATAGATTTCAGATAAAATATTTCAAAATTGTCGAATATTCAACTTGTTGAAAACCCTAATTCCTCTTGATCAAACTAACTGTAGTATATCACATTATGGAAATGATCAAAGGCTAGGTTTGGAATTGTTGGATATGATTGCTGGCCATAATATCGGAGCTGGGAGGACTACTTCTTAATTTAGATTTGATGGAGAATACAAAGCTATTGAATCTGTTCATTTTCGTCTGGTAAATTTAACTGTGTAGGGTATCTTCAATACTTTTATTATTTTTTCTCGATATTCTGTTGGTTATAATTTGTTCTTCTTGTTGTATACAAAATAAAGCCAAAAATAGTTGCGGACTAAATTAAAACTCACAACAAATTAAAGGAACGAAGTGCAATTCAAGAAGACAAAAGTGAAAAACATAAAAGTATTCATCCCTTACTTTAAAATATAAGAAACTCCAAGGGCATATGCATAAAGCAAAATCCATCAGAGCCCCCAAAAATACTCGACCCTAAAACAACAAACCCTAGAAAAAGTCTCTCTTAACTGTTCTGCGAGAGAAGAAAAAAGAGACAAAGAAGAGAGTGTTTTAGCTCAAATATTCCCCTTTCACTTTCCGAGAGAAAGAGAAGGAGGGGAAATCGACCAAAAGAGAAGAAAATGGACGCAATGAGGAAACAGCTCGATGTGCTTATGGGAGCTAATCGAAATGGCGACGTAAGGGAAGTAAATCGCAAGTACTACGATCGCGATGTTTGCCGTCTCTTTTTGTCCGGCCTTTGCCCTCACGAGCTCTTCCAATTAACGGTACTTGGAAAAAAATTTAACTATTGATTCCTTAGTTTCTTTTCGCTTCGTTAATTAGTAGTTATGAAGATTCACTTTGTTTTGATCAACCCTAATCTGTGTTTTTCATTATGTTTTTCTAAAAAGGATTGTGAAAGGTTGATAAATTGTAGTTTAGTGAGAGATTTTTCTTTGATTTGTGGAGTGATAGATGTAAGGGAAGCGAAGGCTTGGAAAGTCTTTTGATTTCTGTGAAAATATGTTGGAAGGATATGCATGGAAGCTTAATTCTGTATTTTTTTAAGTACCAGTACTAGTTTATGCTATTTGTTTAGCTTCTGTCGGGTTGTTCTACTAGTTTTTTGCCTAGCAACGAAAATGTAAAAAGTGTGTCTGAATACTGAAGCTAATTAAAAGTTTGACATTTTTATATATAGGAAAAATGCATGATTTTACTTTTTCATAGGATGATAGTGCTGCATATTAGCCATTTCTTTTTCATTTTTAATCAAATATGATTTTTCTTTTGCTTTTAATAACTTTTAAGGAAGCAAATAAAACTTCACTAAAAGTTTTCCATTGACGTCTAGGGAAGAACAAAGGATTATGACGCTAAATTTTTGAAATCATTTATTGCTAAAGATGCTATTTGTATTCAGTTACATGGTAGGTCAATTGTGGCCATCATTAGCTAGGTTTTGACTGTTTAATGTTCAGCTTTAGTACCATGCTGGAATGGAGCTCTTGATGTTGGTTTTCTAGTTTTTCTGAGTGAAGTTATTATGTTCTTAACATTGCTGATCTAAATTTGTTTCTTATCTGGTCTCAGAAAATGGATATGGGGCCATGCCCAAAGGTCCACTCTTTGCAGCTGAGGAAAGAGTATCCTTTTAACTCTTACTGTTATCAATCAGTTGTAATGACATAACATTGTTAGTAATGTCTGACATGTACTCTCTTGAGCCCTGGAGTACATCAGTAGGTATTCTTTAGTCATAAATTTTAATGGCGAGGTCTCTATCATGTTGCTCAGACTTGGTTGCAAGTGTTGGACGTGGGTATGTTTGACTTTTATTTCCAACATATCTTCAACCAGCCTCTAGTTTGAACTTTAAAGTATTTGATATGTTTCTAACATGGCTATGTTAAAAGAAAGAAGAGTCTGAGTGGCATGCTAATGGACCATTAGCAGATGGCGTATCCTTATGCTATAAAGCAATAAGGTCTGGTAGATTGTATGTGTGTATTTGTTTGCTTAACTCTTTCTAGATATGAAGAAGCCAAGGCAAAAGGTGTTGATAACTATGACAGAGAATTGGAAGATGCCATTGATAGACTCATTGTTGAGTGTGATAGGAAAATTGGCAGAGCTCTAAAGCGTCTTGAAGATGAGGATGCCAAAGCTGCTATTGCTATATCAGTTTCTGATGTTACACAGGTGAGGCCAAGTTCCTTAATGCACCTTCTTAGTTTTATCTGATGTTATTCCTTTTTTTTTTTTTTTGTGGATTCTGAAAAATTATTGTTGTTGACATTGCAGACGCCTGAAGTACTTGAGCTGTCAAAGCAAATAAAGGAGAAACTGAAAGAAGCTGATCAACATGGTAATGTGTATTTGAACTGGCATGGGAATTATTTTTTGCTTGAACATATTTCATGATGTGATTAATTGTTATTTTAAGCCTTTTAATATTCTGCAGATGGAAAATGACCTTAGCAAACATCAGACTTTTATATATTATGATTAGGATCTTATTGCTTAACCATTCATGACTTCAATTCAGTTTAAATTACTCAATTTCTGACACTATGTTTAAGAATTTATTTCATTTTTATTCTTATGTACGTATGTTTCTTTTCTTGCATGTTCATGTCTTACAGTCATAGGAGGCCAACTTAGTGTGTTGTTGTTAAGAAATCATGGTTTCTTCCTCTAAAGAATTTGTCTTAGGTGCCATCCAATTGACTGTTGAGGCTTTAGTTGAATGTTTTGATAGGTTTTACAGATTTATAGGTTTCATGTAGAGAGGATGAACTGTTTTGGTGCGTTGACTTTATTCTCCCCCCTATGTTTTAACTTTAAGGTGCTTTTAGTAGCTTATAGATGGAATGAAGTGAAAAGTCACTGTTTAAGGGTGCTTCTAAACAGGGAGATTTGGATGGGTACTTTAGAATCATATATTTTTGGATGGATTCAGCAGAAAATTCAAAGTTTTGTTTTTTAATTATATATAGGGTTATTATTTAGCCGAGATATCTGGTAAATCATCTAGATCATATGGTAGTGTGTAAAATAGCAGAGGGATGAATAATAGACTGATACTTTATTTCTCCTTGGTTTAAAGGCACATTTATAGGTTGTAATAATTTATGAAAGTTTTCTTTTGGTAAAGAGTTAAGCATGTTGAAACTGAGTGTTAATGATGTGTTTAGTCTATAAATTTGCAATTTTCTAGTAAAATAGATTGAAAGTATGTGTATGCATGTGTGGGTTTTTAATTCTGAAAAAGAAGTGTGAACTATCATTGGCATTTGTTTGCTTGAAATTCTTAATGGCTCATTTCCTTGCAATTGTCTGCAGTTTGTCTGGAATTACTGATTGTAATGGAAGAATTTTATAAATTTTCCACTCATACATGGTTGCTTTTGTTATGCAGATCTTGAAGGCAAGACAGATCTTAAGATTCGAGCTCTGGAAGAAGTAGAAGAACTTAGAACCAAAAGAGCAGACAAGCAGGTATATTATAGTTTTTTTGGAGTTTTAGGAATTAAAACCAGTGAAAATGATAATGCTATGAATGAAATTTCTTGATTTGTGCTGTGTGGGTAGTTCTGATCTTGATTCTAAGATTGTAATCTGACTCTTGCATTGCACCTGTGACATTTTTTGCTTGGGATAGTCCATGCTGCTTTTGGATGCATTCAACAAAGATAGAGCATCGCTGCCTCAACCCCTCCCAAATCCACCAGCATTGGCACCTCTACCTGTACCTGCACCTGATCCCCGTACGCAGGAGATGATCAATGAGAAGCTAAAGAAAGCAGAAGATCTTGGTAAAGTATTTTTTTATCAAACTTCGTAATGATATCTCAACTTAAAACTTAAATCGGTTATGCTTGTATGTTTATGGATTGATAATGGCCATATTTAAGTTAGTTGTTTTTGAAATTAACAATTTGACCACTTTTTGCTTATGTTCTGTGCATTTTTGCCTCTATTTCGTTTTTCTTCTGATAGAAACTGCTAGCCCTTTATTGATGAGTTGAGTTCTGAGCATATTCCTTGAGATAAGGATTTATGCTTGTTATTTTCTGTTTTAGTAATTTGTAAATGTAGTAACCAATGTTGTGCTGCTTTATTTTATTTTCTTATTTACCCAGTTTTGCTTAATTGTAGTTCTCTAAGCTTTCTGTTGATTGTTTAGGTGAGAAAGGAATGGTGGATGAAGCACAAAAAGCATTGGAAGAGGCTGAAGCGCTTAAGAAGGTTTTCAATTTCTGACTTTTGGCATCTCTTTTGTTTTCTTGAATTTTTCATATATTTGTTACTTCAATTTTCATGCTTAACTTATTTTGGCAAAGAAAAAGGCCTTTCCAGTTATCTTTTTTTATTCTTTGGCTAAATATCCTTTTTGTCTACAATGGTTTCTCCCTTTCTGTTCAGCTACCTGCCAGACAAGAGCCTGTTCTGGATTCCTCGAAGTACACAGCTGCTGATGTCCGCATCGTGAGTCCATTTTCCTATCTATCTAAACCAAATACAACTTAATATGTAAATTGGAATTAGGGTGCTGTTTGAAATCACACAGCGCACACATTGAGATGATGTTTGGAATGTAAAACTTGGTCCTGTCCATCCTGACTGTAATAATTTGCTGCACATAAATGTAAAGATGCATATGCAAGCTCAGACTTGCTGAAATTAGTTCAATGCATTGCTATAAGCAGCTTAGAATCAGAGCCTTAAAAATCAAAATGTTGAAATAGTACATGAGTTTTAGTAGCATTCTGCTTCCTCCTGCTCGGTAACTTAAAACATTTATTTGACTTCACTTTTGGATACAGAGATGTCTCTGTTCTGAGACAGGTAAGTTGGGTATATCTGCATGACTTGTTGAGCTTGGTTTTGTTTTGGTTTGTGAAAAAAAGAAAAAACAGGATACAATCATTTAAGATGATTGTTTCTTTCATAGGCTACTGCCTTAGTTCTTCCTAATTTGTTTTATGAGCTTCTTGGGTAAATTATATAAAACTAGTCATAACATACTAATACGTCCTAAAATTTGTGGATAAGACGTGATAGATTTGTGGATGATTACCCTGCATGATTCCATTCAATTCAATGATTCTAATTTCAGAGCATTTAGGTGTTGGTTGTTTTCATCTGCTGATCTGTTCTAACGTTTCCTATTTTATCCATTGAATTGCAATGGTTGGTACAGACTGATCAAAAGCTTCGTGTTTGTGACATTTGTGGAGCATTTTTGAGTGTTTATGACAGGTAAATGTTGATCCTGTCTCTCCTAGCTATTACCATGTTATTTTAGCTTGTTTTGAGGGCTTCAAAGAAATTAGTGTTTGGGGTTTCAAGTGCTTCAGCTTTTGACCCGACTATTATACCTCCTTGTCACCAGCAGGCTTTTGGGCCCAGTTTTACGAGGATAACTTTTGCAGCTACATAATGTGCGTCTTTTCTGTTTTATGTGCTTGTAGATCATGCTATTGCTAGATAATAAATTATTAGGAAGCAATTAAGTGCTTGTCTCATGTATTTTTATCTTCTGAGGTGAAGTATTTTGATTTTCTTTCTTCCTTTCAGTGACCGACGTTTAGCAGATCATTTTGGAGGCAAACTTCATTTAGGCTATATGCAAATCCGGGATAAACTAGCTGAGCTTCAGGTAAGATGATTATTTTACTCAGTAATGTTGTCTTTTTTTCATATATATAAATTAATACAAATAGGGATTGCCATGAAGATGTTCACAATTAACAGAGTTCACTTGCAACTTCTTCTGATCCCAGTGTTAACTGTTGTGTTTTAGTTATCAGATGTCATTTGAATGCTTTTTGATAGTGAATTGAATGAATTTATCAAACAGATGCTGCTGTGCTTTGTAGGATAGATCTATTTATTTATTCATCTTGTTTTGAGACATCCTTAAGTTGGTATTGTGAATATGTTGGTTCAGGTGCTGGTATAATGTTTCACATTCTTCTATACCGATTCTCAGTTAGTGTGCCCTCTGTGAGTTTTTCTAACCTCGGAGATGAATAATACCCTCCCATTTTCTAATCTTTCTGGTTATAATTTAGATACTGGACTCTGACAAACAGAGTATCCTTTCATAGATGTACCTTTGCATATTGAACTTGGGATTTGGTCAGATCTGACATACACTGGCACTCACTTATTATTAAAACACATAATGCACTTGCTGTAAGGAAACAATTAATATAGGAGAGAAAAAGAGCGGAGGAGGGGGTGGAGGAAGTAGAAGAAGAAGAAATTTGTATTCTACAAACCTAATGTACAACTCTTTACTTATGTCATTGACTGGGACTACAGAAAGTGAAATATAACTTGCAAAATAATCGAGAACTGCATGCACGATGTATTTTACACTCTGGTGCCATATGATCAAATTTAGTGCTGGTTTCCAAACTAGTTTCCGTAGTTTGTTCCATTTTGCTGCTAAGAAGATGCAGATGTTCTGAGACGGTGCATGGTGCTTTCAGTTTTGTTGCTTAAGTTATTATACGAGGTATTTGGAGGTTGTATCTGCTTTTACGTTGCTATTTTTCAGTGTAATGGTTTACGGCTTACTGATTTATGCCTACCATCAGAAAATTTCCCTTATAGTCCTTATGGCAATTACATAAAAAATTAGGTGGCGTTTTCTGTTATTTGAAGAATGTTTTCAGCAGCAGTTTCTTGGTAATTATTTTTGTCAGGAAGAAAGAAACAAGAGCCGCAAACTTGATCGGCATGA
Source organism: Theobroma cacao (assembly GCF_000208745.1). Lineage (NCBI taxonomy): Eukaryota > Viridiplantae > Streptophyta > Magnoliopsida > Malvales > Malvaceae > Theobroma > Theobroma cacao. Next base: position 29,945,108 of record NC_030854.1, read on the forward strand.
TGACAGAAGGTAATTTATACCTTTTCTGGCTTTTTCTTTTTTTTTTATCTTATTTGGAAAAGGGGCCTGGTGAGATGGTTCAGTTTTCTTTCATTCTCCTCTAATAGTTCTGTGTTACTGATCAAATAGATCAAAGGAACAAAGTAGGGATTGTGACACAGAATCTAGTCGGGATCATGACCGAGGAGATAGCCGTGACCGAGGGAGGGATTATGATCGTAGGAGCAGGGACCGGGACAGGTATTATGATCGAGATCGTGGATATGATCGGGATCGTGAGAGAGATTACGAGCGCTCACGCAGTTATGATTCAAGAAGTCGTCGCAGGTCACGTTCTCGGTCTAAGGAACGTTCTAGGGATTATGATCGCCACAGGTAGTTGCTCGTTGTATAGGTCTTATAAAGCTTGTTTTCCTGCCAATTTATGCACGAATTCAGATTTTAAAATGATGATTTGATATTCTTAAGTAAATTTTCAAAGGATAGTCAACAGGGGGCTCAGCCTTATTCCTGCTGTAGATAATGATATAAAAAACATTCTGAGAGTGATGTTGATTATTCTTTAATTCTCTCTCATTTTAGGACATTGTGATAAGGTATTTGATTATTCTTTAAACTTTGTTTCTCTTTTGTCAGGCGTGATCGATACTAGATGGTTGTTGCTATCAAGTGGATGGATATGAAATCAGTGTTGTTTAGGTCAGTGGTGAAATCATGTAGGGATTAATATTTAATTGTGTGATTGTACTGATGCTTTTTGCGGAGTTTGGCAGTTTCTTCTTTTTTGCTGGATGTATCAACTGCTTCGTTTCTTGACTAAAATTTTTAAGAGGTATGTGTCACTTTTATGTTAAAAAAATTACTTTTACTGATTACTGCTGTGAATTTTCTGAAGAGCTTTTCCAAACTGCTCTTTATGCCCATATGTTCTCTTATGACGATAGATTTTTGAAGTAGAATTAATTGGTTTGTCTGCAATTGCATGCTTTAGTAAACCTACCTCTCCGAAAGGGGAAAGAAAGTAAAAGAAGAGAAATTGTGTTTGGTTGGACTTATGGACTCAACTTGGAGCCGTGAAAGGCCGAACAGTGGTTATTGTGTTATGCATCAGGGTAGAGTCAGGTGGTCATTCAGGGAACTTGTGTGGAAAAAACTCTTCAGGGTGACACTCAGATTATGGACATTTAATTTACTGTTGCCAGGGCAGGGCAGTAGTTCTAAGATAAGAACTTAATACTTTTTCCAATATGCTATGGAGGTAAGGAAAATGTAATTTAAATTATAAAAAAGTTAAATTTTTTTTAAAAAATAAAAATTTAAAATTTTACGAGAAAAAAGAGTTTGAATCTCAGAATAGGTGTGAATGGTCGGGTCTAAACTCCGAATCTGAAAACATCCATTTTCATTTGGGTAAAGACGGTACCTCTTTATTTTATTCCGCATGATATTGAACATATGTCTCAATTAAAATGAAACCTAGGTAATTTTAAGGTTCGTTTACTAGGGAAATGCGAGGCTATTAAGGCCAAAATTCGGCCTACCACTGGGCAATTTATCAACAGAAGTGGGATAGATAGATTATGTTACAATAGAGGTTACATTATAATTATTTATCAATTTTATAAACAATTACAAGTTTATAATATTGTTTTAAACTTTGATTTCATTTTATAGCAACTTTTTTTTTAAAAAAAATTAAAAGTAAATAACAAAAAGCAAGTGGCAAAAAAATCCTGCAAATCAAATTCTCTGCTACAATGTTGAGCATACAATCAAACTATTGGACTAGAATGCATGTCCCCCAAAAAGCAAATTGGAGATTGCACAGAGACAAAATTCGCCTACATATGAATAAACCTCTAATTTCAGCCGTTGCATTTAAACAGAAATGCATTCCATAAAAAACAAATTAACAAAAACAAATTTGTGGTGAGAACAGAATTATACCGTACAAACAAGCCTAAACTTGTCTACCGGCAGCATCGGCAACGAAGGGCAAGTAAGGAGTCCGACCCAGGATACTCCAAACCACTCCATAAACAAAACACAAACAACTAAACACGAAAACCCCAGTATGCCCCCACACCATCACCTGGTATCCCAACCCGGCGCGACCAGGATTCAGTATCCTCGTCAGCAACAACGGCACAATCAGCAGCACATCCAGTGTCACCGCCTGCATCGAATTGAACCTCACGTAATGGCTGAAACTCGGGTTTCGAACCACCCCCAGATACAAAGCGAAGAAGGCGACGAAGCTGGCGTAAGGGACGGATTTGTACAGGCTTAAGAGGGGTATAAGAGGGTCGAAAAGGGTACCCAATTGAGGGTATTGAATAAAGAGATAGCGGCCGTATTGGAGGGAGTTGAAGAACGGGAGAGTGTAGGCGGCGGCGGAGATTAGGCGATCTGTGGCCGGAGTTGGGTTCAGTGACATGCGGGTGATGGTGGGTCTTCGTGCAAGTCGGACCTTGGATTTTGATTGGTTCAGGAAGGTGAGATTGGGGAAGGGTTTTGGGTTTTTACGGGAAAGTTTTGGGGCTAAGTGGAGAGAGTAACAGAGAGACGCCATTTTCTTTTTCTTTCTGAGAGGAGAAAGAAAATGGACTTTTAGAGTTCAATTTTCTCGGTTCCGTGTGATAACTGCGAATTTTAGGGCTGTTCAGAGGAAAAACGCATCGTTTAGATTTGTTTTTGTCTTCGTTTTTTTTAGTTTAAATATTCTCTTTCTGTCCTATTTTCGTTCTTTTCACTTCATTTTTATTTTTAAGACATTATAAAAATTCTAATATATATATTTTTTTGATTAAAAATAATTATTCATATTTAACATAAGTGATGAAAATTAGATAAAATTTTAAGCTCGATTTGTTATTTTTTATATAAAAAATATTTTTTATAATATAATTTTTTATTTTTAATAAAAATAAAAATATGACAAAAATATGTTAGAGTATGAAATGAAAAGTATAAAATGTTAAAAAAAATAAAAAAAATTTAGAACATTTAGAAAAGGTATTGATAAAGAAAATAAAATGAGAAAGTAACATTTTATGATGTTACAATTTATATAATAAATTATTAATATGTGACAGAAAACTCTTGTGTTAAGTTTAAATATTGTGAGAATTATTTTAATTTTATTTATTGTATTTAAAATTTTTATTTTAACAAAATTTTTATTTATTATACTTATTTATTTTTGTTATGAAATATAACTTGAAAAAACAATTATAGAAAAAGTATTTAGAAGGAGTAAGGATATCTTATTCAAGTGTGTATTTACAAATAAAGTGAGAGACATAGTTATAGGCTAATAACCTATTACTTAGCTAAATTTACAAAAAAAAGATAATACAAAGGGATTAAATGGATTAATTAAATCATAATTTAATTCAATCTAATATGCATAATATAAATAGATATTTACAAAAATATTCATAAATCTCTCCATTGAATATCTATTGATATTAAGAATATACCTTAACCTTACTAGGAAAAAACTTTATGGGAAAAAAATCTGAGTGAAGAAAAATGAGTACATAATTATTTTCAAAAATATGCTTTTGAAATACTGTTTCATTAAAAACCTTATTAAGAAAATCCTAATAGGAAAAACTTTAATAAAGAGAAAAAGTACAGTGCGTATTTCACTCCCCTGATGATTGCATTATTGAGATCTTTAAAATGATATATTTCAATATTTTATATTAACTTTTCAAATGTTACAGTAATAAAAGTTTTGGTGAATAAATCTAATAGATTGTCACTTGAACAGGTTTGCTGAACATTAATATCACATTTTTCTTGGAAATCATAACGAAGAAGAACTTTGATGAAATATGTTTTGTCTAATCGCCTTTAATGTTTTGTCCTTTAACTAGGCTATGCAAACAATATTATCTTTATATATCGTTAGCATTTCCTTCTTAGTTGACAAGCCACATATTTCTAGAATACATTGAGTTACATATCTTAACCAAACACATGCACGATTTGCCTCATGAATGGTCAAAATTTCTACAACGATTTTCCTTATGAATTCTCAAAATTTCTACAAAGTTAGAAGAAGAAGCAAATATAGTTTGTTTTACATAACATTATGAAATGGTCGTACCTCTACAAGTGAACAAGTAAATGATAGAGTTGGATCTAAGTGCATTGATGTGTTTGTGTAAAGTATGAATTTCAAAAAAATTTCTTTTCTAAAAATGCAAACAATTCAATTACAGAAGTGGAAAAACACATCATTCATATTTTCAGTAACATAATTACATCCTAAAAAATAAGAATATATTAAAGTAGGATAAACGTACTTTTTATTTCAAGATTTTTATTTTTGAACACCTAATGAATTGTAGTAAATTCACCATGACACCAACGATTAATTTCTCAACCAAACAAACTTACCATTTCTTCTTCAAGAATACTTTTCAACTTGAACTTTAAGTGGACAAGATGTGGAATGCTATGCAATATGGCAACCGATTTTGTCTCTCTTTTCTTCCTAAAAATTAATCATTATTTTTCTTCTAAAAAATCAACCAAGAATGGGAAGAAGGAATGCGGCAAAGTTAGGAAGAGAAAGAAAGAAGTGGTGGCAGAAGCTTTCTCAAGAGAGATACGTTTACTCTTTTCTTCAATTATCTTATCTTTTTTATTAAAACTCTTACCTTAAAGATTTAATCAAAATCAAATACCTTTGAATCAATCTTGACCATCTATTTAGAATTATAAATGTATCAAACATGCTTCATAATTATCAAAATTAAAATTAAAAAATAAATAATTTAATTCTTTAATTTTCATTTAGAGTCTGTGATAAAATAAACTCCTTATTAAATAATAATTTTTATTTTATTATTATCTATTTTTATTTAAAAAAATTAATAATAAATAAAAAAATTCTAGTCAAAAATTGAGTCTCATTTTATCAACATGGATGTTTATATTCATTTTGTAAGAATCCTCCTAGTATTACCTTTATTTAAGACAACTTTTGTCTATAATTAAAAAAAAACATGTCATCTTGTTTTGTCTTAATAGAGACAAACATGTTTATTTGTCTAGATTAAGACAAAACATATTTTTCTTGTCTAAATTAAAAGAAACATGTTTTCTTGTCTAACTTTAGACGAAACATATTTTCTTGTCTAAATTAAGACCAAACATGTTTTCTTATCTAAATTAAGACAAAAGATGTTTTTTTCTTTAAATTAAGACAAACATGTAAAAGCTATCATTTTTGTACATAAATTTAATTAATTAAATAAAACATGCATTCCAACTTAAACAACTTGAATTCTACGAAGTTAAGTGGGGAATCTATTTGGCCATAGATAGTCCAAGCTCCAATAATGTGAGACCTTGATCTTTATAGACTCGTAGCTAGAAGTAGACGCAATATCACTAATTAGGGGTAATTTCGTCATTTCTTTAGTGAGCCCTTAGAAGTATGCTTTCAAACATTGTTAAGGCCTAAGTAGGCCTAAGGCATAAATGAATGATGAAAATAAGGATAAAATGACGAAAGAAATATAAATAATGATGATTTCCAAGGTAGGGGCAAATTGGTCATTTTGCATCTCTGTCGTAACGTGCGGGTCCGAGAACCCATTCGCCAAACGTCGGTGAAAATAATGTGGTGTGGGAGTCGCCACCAATCTTTTAGCAATGATTATTTGAGTTAATAAGTATTGGAGTGCTGAAGTCGGATTCATCCCGACGCTTCGGTGAAAATCCTTCCGAACTCCGCACCTAAGAAATTCACCCTAAAAAAAAGCAACTCTTTGCTCTTTTTTAAGTGAAATTCTATCATCGAGTCACTCAAAATAATCGTTGTAATTTTATAATAATTATATTTTATTATACTTACAAGTATCTAATATATTTATACTATAAATATTTCCTTCTATTTAGACATCTCTCCTTTTTTACTATTAATACTATACTTTAAAATATTATCTAAAATAAATCTTAGGACACTATACTAAATAATTTAGCTTAATTTTATACCATCTAATTACATATTCGACCTAATAAATTGGACCAAACCCAAGTAACATAATTCATAATGCATTCACAAAGAAAAGGGTTAGATTTTTACCTGATTTGGATTCTAACAATGATCCAAACAATTTGTGTACAGTCCACCAAGCCTTTCAATTAATTGAGCTATTGAAAACCTAAAAAAAAAAAAAAATCTCTCTTCCTTAAAAAGAAAGCACAATACCGTTTGAACCTTTCTCCCTCTTTTTTTCTTTTTTTTTTCTTTTTCTTTTTCTTTCTTTTTTTCTCTCCCAACCGTTCCCCCTTTCTTCTCTCTTTCTTTTTCTTTTCTCTTTCTTCTTTCTTTCTCTTTCTTTCTTTCTTTCTTTCTCTTCTAGCCGCTCCTCCCTTATTCTCTCTTTCTTTTTCTTTTTTCTTTATTCTTTCTTTCTCTTTCTTCTTCTTTCTTTCCCCGGCTGGCTTCTTCTTTCTTTTTCCTCTTTCTTTCTTTCTCCTTCTCTTTCTTTCCTTTCTCCCTGCTGGCGTCGCACTCTTCTCCTCTTCTCTCTTCCTCTTCTTCTTTTTTTCTTTTTGCTCTATCTTTTTGTGTTTGATTGTGGCTTTTTTTGGGTTAATTGTTGTGTTTTTATTTTTTTGGTGGAGGGATTTTTTTGCAGGAGATTAATCCCTTTTCTTTTTGTTTTTGCTCCCCCCTCTTTTAAAAATGGGGTTGTCCAAAAATTTGGACAACCCGGTAATGGGGTTCTGGCACCAAGGAGTTGGTAGCCAGAGCCCCATCACTCATGGTGGTTGGGGAAGGGATGGCTGGGCATACGCTCAGCCATTCCTCTCTTTTTTTTTATATATTTTATTATTATTTTTTAGAGGTGTCTACAATCTCGAGCCTAAATTTTTAAGTTTTCGTGAACTCGAGTACTTTTAGACTGTTATGGACTTTGTCTCAGTGTTAAAGGAGTAAAAAGAGTGAATAAAGGAAAGGAGGAAGACAAGTGGCCTTGTTAAGGGCATTATTGTAAATTGTATGACAATTGGATAAACTTTAACTATAAATATCTAATCTCCAGTAGCTTTTCTTCAGTTTCCTAACAACTTCTCTTCTTCTTCTTCCTCCTATCCTTCTCTCCATTCCATGTTTCTTTGCACCTTTCATGGAAATATCCTTTGAAACCTTTAAAACTTCCCCAAATTAACTTTATTTCTCATGTTTTTCTACATCTTTTTATAGGGTTTTTCATGCTCTTCCACTTTTACACCTCAACAGCCTTCAAAAGTCTTTCTTAAGTACATTCACTCACTAGTTGGACGTGTAGAGAGAGAGATGGAGTGATTTCCCTTATTAGATTGGAAGAATTTTGAAAATAAATTCAATTACAAATCCACCAAGGTGAGTGAACTTGCATTTAAAATATTTTGGGAAATGTATTGGTATTTGGATGAAGCATGTGAATGATTTTTATTTGATTTTTCCTTAAATATTATGTATGAGACAAGCCTTTATTAAAACATTTTATGTGGTAAGTGTGCAATATGATGAATCCTTGTGCTCATATAAGATGTTTATATATATATTGTGTATCGATAGTTAATATTGTGTAATAAATATAACCGTGCGTGTGCACTATGTGGGGGATGCACATGTCAGTGATGACGGGAGCAAAAGTGTGGATGATGATGTTGCTTGTGCGCGATGTGGGGGATGCACACGATGACTCCAGCTATGTGCGCGATGTGGGGGTTGCACATGAGCTGGGTGAGGCGGTGGTGGTATTGATGTTTATATATGTATATATATATATATATATATACATATATATTTGTGCAATAGAAAGTTCATGAATATGGTATATGGTATTAATATATGTGAAATCTTGCATGTTGAACCTTAGAAATTGCTAAGTATTTTCAAGTTGATTTTGTCATTGCAGTAGAATGGTCTTTTCTTGATATAATGAGAACTTTCTTCTTGGTGTTCTATTTCTTGCTACAGCGAGAAACTCTCAGGTTGGGAGGCTAGCTGTAGTCCTGAAACTTGCTGCAACGAGAATAAATTCTCACTGCAGCGAGAAACCTTCTGTCGTGCTTGCTACCTTGTTTGGTTTCTGCCATATTTTCCACTTCTCTAACATCATAGTTGATCATGGACTTCCAACATCAAGGAATTAATTAATTAAGTTTGAAATGAGGGTTTTAGTGAGAAACCCTCGGTCAGCTGATGATTTGTGCCCAAATTTTGCTACAACGAGGATCAGTCATTTCGCTTGACTTGCTTGAATGCTACTAAAGTTTTCACTCTCTAAATTCTTTATTGTGCATGGATCCTTCATCATCAAGTGATTAACCAATTAAGGGTTTAATGAGGGGTATTAATAAGAACTAAACTAAATTGCATTGTTTTTTAAAATAAGTGCATCATGATTTTTTTAAACTTTTTTTATCGTTTGCTTGTTCCCTTCATTTGTTCACTCACTAGGTTTATACTCACTGTGTTCAACTTCATGTTTTCAGATTCGTCTCCTTGGTAAGTATCTCGACATTCAATAATTGTACTTTCGCTTGGGTTTCTCCGTTGGAAGTCGAGTATCCCTTTTATTATGTATAGATAAACCCGATGTAAATTATTAAGATGTATGCTTTAGACAATATATGTATATTTTGATTGGTAATGCCACTATGAGTTGGCAATGGTTAGCATTATTTTGAATTGAAATTATGAAATGTGACTTTAGGAACTTTTGATGGAATGATGAATAGGTCACATAAATAGGCTTGCTTGGGTTTAGTGGGCTATGCCCATTGGGCCCATGCGCCGACCATGGCTCGAAATTTGGGTCGTGACAAATAAACTTAGAATTATTCTTAATCTCATTAAGATAATTCAAGTTTATTAATCATGAAATCACTCCACCATAGATTCATAGTTACACTCTTGGATTAATTATAATTACAAGAAATAATTCAATATTTGATATTCAATATTGATTGTCTAATTGCAAATCTTATATTGTGAACCCTCATAACTATCTAATGACAAAAAATGAAATTATCATTACCTTTTATTTCAATTTTGTCCCTTAGTCTCAGATTTCATTCAATTAGTGATCTAATACTCTAGATGTAATCTTTTAAGTATCAAGAAATGATGAGTAGCTAATTCATCAATCCACTGGGCCTAGATTAATCACTAATTTTCTTGAAATCACTAGAAGTGATAGTAATGCTATAAACTCTACTATTTAGATATATGTTCTCAGATGTTCACGTCAATTATAATCTAAACATGCGGAGTCTAGATCAACGCTTTATGATGATCATGCCCATGGTATATCAAAGATTATAAGGAAATAAAATACGAGTCCACTGTCTATCAGGATTTCGATTTTACCATAAGCAAATGCATAAGTGTAAGATCAAGAGTTAAATAACGGTTAAACTTAAATTTGATTCTCACGTTATTCCCATTCATGTTATAGTGTCTTTACTCGAAGTCAACCATTCCGATGATTTGAAACTTATCATTACCTTGAAGTGAATTACATTCGTTTCGTTGAAAGTAATTTGGATAAACCAACCTTAACATAATAAAGTGACCAACTTTTTTATATAGCTACGAACAATTTTTTGATTCAATTAAAATACATGTCTTCTATGTATGACTCTTCATATAAATGTATATTAGTATCTTAATAGAATCAAATACCTTAATAACTAGATAAAGAATGCTTACTTAAAACAAACTCTTCATTTTTTTATCAAAATGTACTTTCATTACAAATAAATTAAATAAAATTAAACATGAGAATATACTTGTATTCCAGGGCACCATATTCTCAAATTCCTAACAATAACTTGTTAGGGATCAAGCTTTGTGTGGATCAAATAAATATTCTGCATCTGCATAATCAATTAAATTTAATTTTGATACATTTGAGTAATATAAACCCATGTCCATTATTTCTTGGAGATATCGAAGTATATGTTTAATTTTGTTCTAATGTTTTTGAGTTAGAAAAGAACTATATCACATTAATATTTACAACAAATGATATATCAAATTGTGTATTGCTAGCAAAATACTTAGTGCTTCAATTGCAATAAAATATAGTACTTCAGGACCAAGAAGTTCTTCATCATCGTCACAAGATCAAAAAAGATCTTTTCACTTCTAATCACTTTATAACTATTTGTGAACTCAATGGATGTGTTTTGTCCATATAAATCATTTTAGCACTTTGGCTATATAATTTCATTGTCGAAAAAAAATTTCATTTATTAAGTGTTCAATCTGAAGACTTAAACAAAACTTTATTTGTTTGAGATCTTTCATCTCAATTTTTTTCTTAAACTTATCCATGATTTTTAATAACTCTTCAAGAGTTCTAATAATATTCAAGTTATCAACAATTATGATAAATTCACATCAAAATCTCTTTATAAAAACACATGGGTATTCAGGAACATTTTTATAACCTTTTATTAACAAATATTTATTAAGGTGATTATACCACATGTGTCTGGATTGCTTTAATTCATAAACATATTTATTTAATTTGATCGAATAAATTTTTTCAGAAGTATATGTGCTTCAAGCAATTCAAATCCACCTTTATTACGTCTTCCCACATTGGTCAATTATTTCTATTTCTACATTCTTCAATATGTATAAGTTCAAGATTCTCATTTTCTTTCATAATATTGAGCGCTACATTATATACAAAAATATCTTCGACGTTTATTTCATTCCGTTTTCATCTGTTCCCTATCATTACATAATTTATTGAGATCTTTTCATTTTCATTGATTTCAGGAATTTGAATTTCTTTAAGAACTTTATTAATTATGTTAGGGGTTTCTTCTAGAGTTTTTATTTCCTCTTTCTAACTATTTGAATATTTGTTCCTTTTTTTTTTAAGATTTTACCTTTAGAACCGATTGGTTTTCCATGCTTTCGGCATGCCTTGTTTACAAAAACATCAATTCTAATATGAGCTTTTGTAGTTGGTATATGAGATTTAGTTATTCTCTTTGGGTTAGTAAATACGTCTAGAAATTGATTTGCTATATTTAACAAATGAATTATCTTTTGAACTTTAAGTTCATATTGATTTGTGTGAGGACCAAAACTAGCTAATGATAATACATTCCAAGAAATTTTTTTTAGCTGCTTATTTTCTTCCCATAATGTTTAATTTACTGCTTATTTTTTTTAGCTGCTAATTCCAAGAAACTTTAAGTTCTATCAAAATGACAATCAGTAAACCTTTTCGTGAATAAATCCCCTGTTAATGGTTCTAAATATTCAATTACAAATGGAGATTTGTATCCAACATATATTCTTAACTTCCTTTGAGAACTCATCTTTTTACATTATGGTGGAGCAATTGGAACATATAACACACATCCAAAAGTTTTTTGACGGGAAATATTTAGTTTTTAACCATAAACCAATTGTATATGGTAAAATTTATGATAACTCGTTGGCATGATGCATACAAATGCTACTTCATGCAGAATGACGCTCCTAAAAAAAAATTGAAAGTTTAAATTTCATAAGCAATGGCCTTGCAACTAGCTAGAAGTATTTAATAAACGATTCTGCTAAATCTTTTTGTATATAAACATAAACAACAGGTTGTTCAATAGTTATTTCAACTAATATGTAATATTGATTAAAAACTTGATATAAATTCACCAGCATTGCCAAGAAGATTTGTCTTGATTGCAAAATTAGAAAAATATACTTCTAAACGAATGATTTGGGCAATTAATCTTAAAAATGCTAAATTGCAAGTTGATAATAAATACGCATGTGACTATTTAGTCAATGCATCAATTAAAACTATATAATATCTAAATGATTCATATGGTAGATGTATGAATCCACATATATCACCCTGAATATATTTTAAAATTTTAAGAAATTTAGTCCTAACTTTAGCTAGTGATGGCTTTATAATTTATTTGCCTTGAGAGCAAGCAACACATAAATATTTCATTAGATTGAAAAATCTTCTGATTTTTCAATAGATGATCGCATTAATTTTCAATCATTTTTGCATCATTATTGATCCCGAATGGACCAACCGATCATGTCAAATATTAAAATATTTAGTAAACTTCTGATTTATTATAGTATGAGTTCCATTCATTCTAATATTTGTGTAGTACAGTTCAAATAACAAAACGGATAATTTCTCCAACACACACTCCTACTTGAGATAATAAATGCAATATGATGTCTTTTTCATTCGTTGCCTCAATATGATGTCCATTTCAGATGAATATCTTTAAAACTTAATAAATTTTTTGAGCCTTTGTTTCTCTGGGTAGTAAAATATTAGCTCTTTTATAGTCTTCAATTAATTTTGTACTACTAAATATTGTATTGACATTGATTTCTTCTATTATTAAGTAGGAAAAATATTTCTTGTCTTAAAATATAGTGTGTGTGTGTGTGTGTGTGTGTGTTGTAACATTATCTGCTAAACATATATTTACATCATTGATCTTGGATCCAATCATATGAATATTTATATTTTCTTTAATAAAAAAAAGATATATACATTACTAGTTAAAATAAAAGAACATTAAATATAGAATTAAAATACATAATAAGAACATATCATTTAATAAAATGAGAACATATAAAAGCATATTCATAATAAAGTTATACTAAATATATACCAACAAACTACTAAGAAATTTCATTTTTGGATATTTTCATCACCAATCAAATGATTAATTTCTCTTTCACAGTGGACAAGAAAATCAACAATAGATATTTTCATTACTAATCATATGATCAATTCATTTTTCATGGTGAGCAATAAAATCAACATCTTAATATGTTATTTCAACTTAGTCATGGTTAGTTTTTAGTGATGCTTGATAAAATTCAAGATGTATAATAACTACATGACTAATGGCCTTACATGTCGCATCAATGATAAGATTTTTTCTATATTTTTTATTTTATACATTTTTATCTTTTTCCTATATCCTTTTACTTTTCACCCACTCCTAGTGAATTAAAAGTATTCATTAGAAGCATTTGTCCACTAGTGGCTTAAAAAGTATGCATCCACTTCTAGTGAAGTAAAAGTTATCCATCAACATTTGGTGGGGTAAAGTTATTCATCCATTTCTAATGGGGTAAAGTTATTTGTCCACTTCTGGTGGGGTAAAAAGTATGCGTTCACTTCTAGTGGGGTAAAAGTTATCCATCCAACTCTGGTAAGGTAAAGTTATTCATCCACTTCCGGTAGGTAAAGTGTGATTTCTTCAATGTCTATAACCATAATTATTAAACGATGTCGCATTTACTATAAAGAATGGACAGATTTATGATCATTCATCCACTTCTAGTGGGGTAAAGTTATTCATTCACTTCTTACGAGTAAAGTGTGATCTCTTCCATGTCCATTACTATAATTAGTAAATGATGTCGCATTTACCATAGGGAATAGACTGATTCATAATTATTCATCCACTTCTGGTGGGTAAAGTATGATCTTTTTCATGTTTATGATCATAATTATTAATGATGTCGCATTCACTACAGTTGATAGATGGATTCATGATTTTTCATTAGGAGCTTGCTATTTTGCTTAGCCATAAAAAAACATGGAATCCAAAACAAAATGTATTTTCAGATTACCCAAAATATCATATTTTCCAATCAAGGGACAAAATATAATATATACTACATAACAACAAATTCATATGAAGGTTGATTTTTAGGGAATGAAAACATCATAGAGATATCAAGTCACTTACCTAATTTGCTAAAACCAGAAATCAAAAACCAACCATTAAAATTCTTCTGAAACTTGAAGATTATTAAAATAAAATAATATCAAAACGTGAGAGATTAGAGAATCATGCTAATAATGTGTTATGAAATATAACTTAAAAGAACAACTATAGAGAAAGAATTTAGTGGAGTAAGAAGATTATTTTCAAGTGTGTATTTACAAATGAAGTGAAGGGCCTATTTATAGGCTAATAACCCTTTAACTGAATAGAATTTACAAGATGAAGATAATACTAAGAAATTAGATGGATGGATTAAATCTTAATTCTAATCTTAATCTAATCTAATTTACATTCAAATTTAGATATACAAAATATAAATGGATATTTACAAAAATATTTATAACAATTCATTTCAAAAACTTACTATTTCATTTAACAAATTTTAAGTCTTTCATTCTATCTATTTATTAAGAATAACATAAAATAATATCAAATATTTTTTTATCTTATTATACTCCTACTTAATTAAACTCCAATTTCTAACCCTCAAATGTCCTGGATACCACGGTTTAATTACAATCAGTCTCTTATAACATACATCATCATGTTACAATAACAAACCATGATGAACTAGGCCATAGCGTTGATTTTGCAGTGATATACAATAATCAGTAATCAATTTCATGGGTTTTTCAATACAGAAGATCCAACCATCTCTTAATACTTGCTTGTTAGTTAAGCTTTTGAGACCAAAGACGTAACATTTGTGGAAAGTAGCGTACATGATTCCAACTTGCTTTGTTTGTGTTAAATTTATTTGTTTATGAAGATAAAACTCTTGCCATGTTTTTTTCCTTTTTTTGTTTTAGATCTTACTATAGTTGTTGACTCTAAAAACATTGGTTTGATTGATGTTACTAGGGACAAAAGATTTTGACCTAATTGTGTAAGATTTGGTATAGACATACTTGTTAAATCAAGATACATATCGTGTACCAAAATTTTATTTTTTAGAATCGAATATCGAGTATCATATCGTTTCGTAATATATAGTAAAAAATTTTAAAATTAATTATAAATAACATTTATACATGTAAAATAAAAAAAATTGAAAAATATTATATTTTTTAACAAAATTGAAGATTACAGGATGTAAATTGAAAAGATGATTATTTTTTAATTTAAACTTTTAACTTGTTCCTTAATAATATAGATTTTTAAATAATATATATTTTATATTAATTTATTTATTAAAAAATAAAAAACATTTATCATGTTAAAATTAAAAGAGCATTCGATTTTTTTAGCATTTCTTTTGTTTAAAATCTAAAGATTAAAATTTATAAAATATAATTTTTCATGTTTTAACTCAAAAAATAATAAAAAAATAAAATTTTTAATAATTAATTAAAATTAAATTTATAAAAAATATATCAATTATATCGTACGATATATTTCCGTATTATAAAATACATATCACATATCATATGATACATTTTCAATATTTGATCAAATATAATATAATTATAAATACATATTGTGTTTTATTAAAAGATGGAGTTCATGAGGTAGGTAAGGAGAAAAGCCCCCAATTTATTATGGTTGTCGAATTTAAGGTAGTGTATTGAATGCTACGAGGGATACATGGCCCAACTAGAGCCACACCACCGCCTTCTTGTCCTTTATTTCACCATCAACTCGTATCGTCCAATTTGGGTCCCCTCCCTTATTTTCGAGAAATGAAGGCTATTACTGTGGGGAACAGGGCACCACTTTCCTCTCCAGAATTAATGAATTAAACTCTTTATTTTTTATCCACTACATAAAATTGCCGTGGGTGCAGCCTCCACACTTTCCTAGCGGCTGCATCGCCAAAGTAAACAAACTTCATGTATTAATGATGATGCACCTTGCAAGTATGAAGAGGCTGTAATAGGGTGATAGCCAATGCCTCTTAAGGCCAGTCATTATGGCAACATGTAGTCTCAAGACAGATTGATTCCATGCTTGATGAAAATATCCTTAGTTACTTTACTTTATCTTCATTTCTGCTTACCTTATTTCTAAAGAGACATATTCACCTACATGTATTCTGTTCTTCCATTTTGTAGATATCTTTTATATTTATGGGATTAAAGTCAAATTTATCACTTTATTATGGTTTAATATTGAATAATTTTACCATTATATTTTTAATTTTATTAACTTTTCAACATAAAATAAACAAAAGTGATGGAAAATTTTCATTTACATTAATAAAATATTTCATGAAATATTCTAATTCCATAATATTTTTGTTCAAAATCATCAAAATTGAAAGTATAGTTACAAAATTTGTCATTTGTATTACCAAAATATTTCGTGAAATATTCCAATTCCATTACTTTATATCAATATCAACAAAATTGAAAATATAGTGATAAAATTTAATAAAATTAAAATACATTAGCAAAGTTCAATATTAAGTCATAGTATAATGATAAATTTCACCTTAATCCCTATATTTATACATGCTATATAAATACACATCAATACATTTGAAATGCGCCTTAATTCCCCACCCAAAAATTCTCTTCTTAATCAAGTCATGTAAAGTAATTCTAAGTTGTGGCTTGAATGCTACTCCTTGGGCATATGTATAAAAACCTAACTTAAATAAAAGAAAATTGCCCAAAGACTAGATAACCATTTAAATTGTTGATAAAACCAAAACAGATAGATAAAAGGGAAATTTCCTTTGAGATTTGAGGATGGCTTTGAACACATTACTTTTGCAAGTTAAGAATTGTTGGGTGAGGACTGATCATGCATCAAATACAAATAAAACACAACAAAAATAAATTTAAAAAATTAAATTACGCCTCACCTTTCTAAGATCTCTTTCATATCAAATTAAGTACAAAATTAAATTAAAATAAAAGTATGTGATCATATCACTTTACCTAAATAATAAAAGTTGATGAATTCTTTGTTAAACCACCTAATCAACCTTCAAAAAGCTCAACCACCTCAGCCCGGTTGTTGCAAACCAAAGCTGTCAAAGGAATCCTTGTGCAGCCTCTAATGGTGATCCACACTAATGAATGAGAAAATCCTTCTTTAACGATTGGGAGTGCTATGCCTTGACAATGTGTTAGCAAAGATGAGTTTCATAAATTCATAATCCACACAAAATTGTGGGGCTAAACACACAAAAGAAATGAATGAAAAACTATTTTTTCTTCACACAAGGAATGGCAAGACAAAAGAATTTCTAATGTGCCGTTCACTCACTTTTTTTTTTTCTTTTCAGCCGTTTTCCACATTCTTGTTTGGAGGCTATAGTGAGGTATTTATACCTTGGATAATTTTAAACCTTAATTACAAAACTATTTTGTAATTACCAATTAATCCAATAATTTGATTAAATAATTTAATTAAGTCTTTAAGAAGCCCAATTAACTTAATTGTTTAATTTAATCGATTAAGCCCAATAACTTAATTAAACAATTTAATTAAAAAATTTTAATCAATTAGGCCCAATAACTTAATTAAACAAACTTAATCAATTAAGCCCAATAACTTAATTGTTTAATTTAATTAATTAGGCCCAATGACTTAATTAAACAATTTAATTAATTAGGCCTAATGATTTAATTAAATAATTTAATTAATTAGGCACAACTTAATTAAACAATTTTAATCAAGTGCTTGAGAAGCTCATAACTTCTAATTTGATTAAGTCCAACTTAATCACCTCTCTCATTTTATTTTCAACATTCATTTTAGGTTTGTGACCTATTAGGCTTCTAACATATTGGCAATGAACTCAACATATAATTCTTAAGTTAAACTTAGAATTAGATAAATTTAAACTACTTTAAATTTATCATTGATTAAGTTAACTACCTAGAGTTCATAGATCAAGATTGAGATCTAGCAATCTATCATGGCCACCTAAATGTTAGAAGAGACAAGATGATTTGACTCAATCTTTCAGTGATCAGCCTTTCAGTGTAATTCATTCCCTCATCATATATCACGGAGATGATAAGAGTATGGTGCAGTGTCTACTCTTATTGATCTCCATATTCATTCTTAAAGTTTAATCATCAGCTTTATAAAGACTTATGAAACTCCTTTCATAATCTTCAAGTCACCATGACCAAGGACTTCAATAAGCTAATATCAACCAAGAACAACTAAGATATGTCTCCTGCATCACTTGGGGTGATGATTCTTATCTGGACCACTTATTTGCCTTCACATGCTTTATACTATACCCAAAAGCATCCTGTTTTGGCATCCTTGGTTAGGCACTAATAGGGATGAAATCAAAGCATAGTACTCCACACATAAGACAACCTGATGTCTCAAGTCTAGGGAGTATTTACACAATTGATACATAAGAAGTATTGTATAGACACTTGAGTGAAATACCAAATGCACTTCTCATGACCAGTCATGTTCAGTGAACTTACTCTCCTAGGCAAGCACCTACATTCTAGTTCCAAGTATCTCTATACTTCAACCAATGAGATCGGTTGCTTACTTCTCAAGTAAGGAATATAGAATGTACCAGTCTTTAAGTATCATTGATGTATCATCTTAATGATACATTGACTAGGAACATTTTGAAATTACGCTTTTATGCATAAGGATCTCATAACTGCAACCCATTACAGTTTCCTTGCAAAGCATATTAATCTCATGGACTTCATCCAATTAGACTTATAACTTGTTATAATTGATGTCTTATTGATGAAGGAAATCCTTTAATTATTTAATATGAATGATGTTGTTGCATGATTGGAATCAAGCCTTAACCAATTCCAATTGGCTGCAAGGCTTATCCCAACAAGAACAACATATAAAATCAGGTTAAGGCTGTCCTTCAAATTTTCATATCGTTGTATTTTGTTTTGAAAAGATTTCATATTATTGTGTACATATATATATAAATTCGAGTATTCAAAGGGTAAACGTGTATCCTACTCATTCTTGAGATGAGTAGTAAAATTATTACCTAAACTCATGTAAATCCCAGTATAAGATATTCAAACTCCATATAATCAAATTTAGTACTTATAGATACCTGATATAATATACTCATTAACATTCCTAATATAGATATCATTAGTGGTAAGTTTTTTTAAAATTATAAAAAGATATATTTTAATAGTTTTAGTTGCCACATTGATCATAGCCCTTATGATAAAAAAAAGAAAGATAAAATACCTTGACCCTTAAATTTTAATTATAATTTCATACTGGTCTATTAGTATTTGAAATGGACAGTTCGCTCCAAAAGAATATCTTTCACTAGATACATAAGTCCAGTCGTTAGTCAATCGTTAATATTTTCATTAATTTAATGACGTATCAATATTTCTCGAATAATTTTATCCTTTATTAATTTTAAAAATTACCACACTATGTAAATTATAATTTTTCATTTTTAAAATTCTTTTCTCTCCTATTCAAAAAAAAGAAAAATCTATACCGTACCTCTTGCAAGTCGATCACCTTGCAGTAGGATCTGGGGAGCGCCAATATCGTAACCCATGAGGTGGTCAATCGGTGTAAGGGAACGTTGCCGGTCGACCTAAAAGAAAAAAAATAGTGAAAAAGATTTGAAAAAGATAAAAAAAAGGGTATTGTACGTTTACCTATTAACGTTGTTTACACGTTTGAGATGAACTATTTATTTCAAACACTAATGGACTTACATAAAATTATGACTAAAACTTAAGAAGATCATGATATTTTATCTAAAAAAATTCCTCCCATTTTATTTTATTTAAGAAAAAAAAAAACCCTTTCTCATCCGTCAATGTATAAAAGTCTAAAACAAGATTACCATAATTAGTGAGAGTGTTAAAATTAGTGAAAACTTCAAAGCTACTAAGTGCATGTTTGGCCTAACATTTTTCAGCTTATCTACCTCTTAAAAGTATAAGTCGAACTAAACAGGAATTTTGAAATTTTTTTTAAAAAAGTAACTTTTTTCTAAAGAACAAAATTTAAAAAAGAAAAGAGCGTCAGGAATAACTCCTAAGATGAGCTTTTTCTTCTCTTCTTTTAAAAGTAAATCAATGTTTTAATATTTTTTTGTTTAAAAATATCCTCATCTATTAAAAATAATCTCAATATTATTCGTTTTTATTTTTATATGATTTATTATTAATTATAAACTTTATGTTATATAAAAATACTTTTTATATTTTCAAAATTTTNATATAAAAATACTTTTTATATTTTCAAAAATTTGTTTTAAATAAATAAAAAAAAAGTTAATTTTTTTAATTGTGAATAAAAGAATTCGTGATTAATAAAAAATTATTTATTAAATACTTTTATGGTAATTTTAATCAAAATTAAAGTTTATATAAATCATTTTATCAAACAACTTATCTATAAAAAAGAGTTTATAAAGGTAAATTAATCAAATAGATTTAGCTTAATTTTAAAAATTAATAATTTTTTATAAGAACTTTATAATAATTTTTAAGCTAAAAAAACCCAAACAAAACAAGTTCTAAGAGAGGCAAGAATCGAAGGCAAAACGCACTTCATTCATTGTCTCCTATCGTTTGTTCTCAATTTTCCTGCTTTTACTCGAAATCTCTCTCAACGCTCTATAGCCTATTTGATCCATCTTTTATCTCCTGCATTTTGTATACAATTATTGCTTATGTCTTGTATTCTTGTGGCCTGAGAATCTATGAATTTTTGCAGGCTCATCATATTAGCCCACCTCCATCATTAATTTGGTTCATTTCTCTCTCAGGATCAATTTAAATTTTTTAATGTAAGATGCACTATGTGAAATTTTCAAATAATTCAGTTGAAAATTGTTAGATTTTGGCTATTAAAGACCTTTTAAAGAAAAAATGACAAACCAATGTTATTCAGGTGTATTATAAATTTGATCATTTTGTAAATATGACTTTTTAATATTCTGTTGATGCTTTTCAAAATTTTATTAGGAACAATGTTTCAATTTTATTAAACGATATTATGAAAATTTTATTTTCATATGTTATTTGGTCATAAATATATTATTTTTATTTCCTTCTAATAAAAAAAAAAGCAGGAGAAATTTATGTGCCGTAGTCTGACATGCAGAGCCAGCAAAAGTTGGTGACGAAAAGTAACTTGTTGCCAGAACCATAAAATGATAGGTTGAAAAGTATGTTCATAAATCAGGTCGTATGATTCGACTCGAAAGCCAATCCATAGGGCATAGGCTTAGACCCCCGCTTCAATATCAGTAGTGTCTGCGTCGTGTCCTTTACGTAGTTGGCAACTCTAACAAGTGAACACCGAAACACCACGTCTATTTAGGCCGCTGTCTCTTTGGTCCGGGGCACGTCCTTTTCCCTTAACCTCAATATGATTTTATTCAGTATGTTACTTTTTTTATTTTTGATAAGCATTAATTTATGTAACTTAGGAGACAAGTTCACCGCTATAAAACAGCAGTCATGCACTCAACGTTGGACCAACCTACCAAAGCAGTTTTCCAAGGGAGAGAAAGAAAGAGAGTGAAGGAGTTTTGGGTAGGAAAAATATGGAGGTGGAGCGAGTCCAAGCTATTGCTTTGTCGTCTCTAACTAAAGACAGTATCCCAACAGAGTTTATTCGGCCAGAGGAGGAACAACCTGCAATCACAACATTTCATGGTCCGGTCCCTGAAATCCCCGTCATCGATCTCGATGACCATGATCAGGAAAAGGTTATCCGTTTGATTGCCAATGCTAGCAGGGATTGGGGGATATTCCAGGTTGTAAACCATGGCATACCCTTTGATCTCATTGAAAAGCTACAACAAGTGGGCAAGGAGTTTTTTGATCTGCCACAGGAAGAGAAAGAACTGTATGCTAAGCCAAGTGGTGCACAGACAATTGAAGGTTATGGAAGCAAGCTTGGAAAAGATCTTCAAGGAAAGAAGAATTGGGCTGATCACCTTTTCCACAGGATATGGCCTCCTTCACGCATCAACTACCAGTTCTGGCCCCAGAACCCCCCCTCTTACAGGTTTGGTTCTCCCTTCCCACTTATAATTAACTTCTTATAACTATGCATCAAGCATGCATGCAAAATTCAAGTAAAGATCTATAAAAGTAGCTAGGAAATATACATGCTTCGTGTCGCATGTTTGTTTCTTGGAAATATTTCTTTTGTTTCTTATTTCATACTTTATTTGCGCCTTATTTGGGGGCACAATTTAAGTAAATTTGGTTACCAAATGGTATGAGTTACGAAACGAGCTTCATTTATGTTGTTGCAGAGCGGTGAACGAGGAGTATGCAGAGTACATGAGAAGGGTAGTGGACAAGCTGTTCAAATGCCTGTCAATAGGGCTAGGGCTTGCACCCCATGCCATTAAAGAAGGAGCAGGAGGTGAGGAGATGGAGTATTTGATGAAGATAAACTACTATCCGACATGTCCTCGTCCCGATCTAGCTCTGGGAGTCGCTTCTCACACTGATCTTTCTGCCATAACCGTTCTTGTGCCCAACGACGTCCCTGGGTTGCAAGTCTTCAAGGATGGCCTCTGGATCGATGCCAAATACATCCCTGGCGCCCTCATTATTCACATTGGCGACCAGATTGAGGTTACCTTAATTATTCGTCCTTTAATTTGCTCTATTTTCTTTATTACTAGCATTAATTAATTCCGAAACTTACTTCCAACTGGATTTAAACGTCTACTGTTTGAATTTCGAAAGGCATATATATATATAGACATGGAAAAGTCAGATTGGAAACAAAGAATTTTGATAGTATTTACCAAAAAGAGAAGCCATCCATGGATCTTCATTCAAGTCAAGATGTGGACAGCGATGTAATCAGGATCGGCTCAATAACCTCAAAAGCTTAAAATAAAATATTCAAATAAAACATTTTTTATTGAAATTAAAAAAATAATTTTATTAAAATTTTATTCTTTTAACTTTTTGAGGTGTAAAATTTCAACCTTTATAATCAAATTTTTCAAATATTTTTTTTCAATTGATAATATAGTCAATCTATTTAATTTTTCTTAAAACATTATTGATCTTAAATAAAATTTAATTTAATTTTAGTTTTAAAAAACTTCTATCTTCTTTACGTAACATTTACTAGAATTATTAACATTAGTTTAAAAGCAATATATACAGTTGGAAAATAATTGAGACTTCTTATATAATTAAGTATACATGCATTTGGAAAAGAATTGAATCTTCTTATATAAGTAAAAATGTCGATTAGACTGTTATATTTTATTTGTATAATTTTTTAAAAAGTTTTTAGTTTTGAAAATAAATCTAAACTATTAATATAAGAATAGTTGTTATATTTTAAGTAACATTTAAGATTAAGGTAATTTTTTTAAACTATTATCGTCTAATAACTTTAACTTTTTACTGCTAAATAGAAAACTAAAAATATTTTTATATATCTTAAATTGTTCAAATCTATTTTAGAGTGAAAAAATTATTTGATCTAAGTCTAAATGATTTTTTAAGATCTTATTATTTCATTATCAACATTCTCATCAAATTATTTTTTTTTTATGAATGATACGTGTATCACAAAATTTAAGTTTTATGCTCATTTTAGATATAATTTCTTTCGAAGAAATCATAGCAGATGCCAATCCATTTTTTTTATATTTTTTAAGAAAAAAAAGGAAGAAACCTTTTAAATAGGAAAAATAGTTGAAAATTTATAACATTATAAGAGTGATAAAAAATTGAGATTTATTAGACACATAATTAGGAAAGTAAGAGAATATGTCCTTTTGTTAATTATTTTCAACTTTTACATTTTTTTTCATGTGAAAATGAGAGAAAATAGATATTTATTAAGTATGAGGGAATAGATAAATATTCTATTAATTATTTTGTTTTTTTATATATTTTTAATATAATTAATTATATTATAATTATTATAAAATTACGAAACTTATTTAAATTTGATACCTAAAGTCCTTCCTTGGATGACTTTACCCAAGGGCCGGCCTTGGATGTAAGCCAAATGTACAATACAATGTAATTGTTGTTGATTTTATTTGCATAAATGTTGTAGATACTAAGCAATGGAAAATACAAGGCTGTACTGCACAGGACCACAGTGGACAAGGAAAAAACGAGGATGTCATGGCCGGTATTCTTGGAACCGCCAGGGGAATTTGTGGTTGGGCCGCTTCCTCAGCTTGCCGACGAACAAAATCCTCCCAAATATAAGGCCAAGAGATTCAAGGACTATAGTTATTGTAAACTGAACAAGCTGCCCCAGTAATAATCAGCCTTTTTTACTACCCATTAAGTGTCTTACTCTATATAACCACTCACTAAAACCAGTAATAAATAAATTGGTATGAGTTTGCATGCCACTACAACTCCTGCAATTTGGTCATCTTCCTGCAGGAGGAATATTTTCTTATGGAAATAAAAATTTCAACTTCAATATATATTATAATGATCCCTTTCATCATCAAATTCTTTTCAATTTCAATTTGCATGGCAATAGTTATTTCACTCTTTCTAAGTATATGTAAATATTATCTGGAGATTGCTTCTTTAGGTACTCTCAACCGATTTTTTTTATACCAATTTAATGATTTGAACTTTGTCACTTAATTTAATGCATGATTTGACATGAAGGTAACTTGTTTTGCAACGTATATAATATTTGGTACCAAAGTTGAGAATTAAGATGGAAAATTGAACGAAAAAAAAAAAAAAGAGATGAGAATAAAAATCATGCATAAAATTTTATGTATTTCCAGCTTCTCACCCACATTAATTAGAGAAATAAATAAATAATTTTGCCTCCATGTCCTTCCATGAATCTCATGTTGGAGGAGGCTATTTAAATTTAGATTAAAGTTGATTAAACTCATGTTATTCAAGTTTGCCCGAATTGATACTCTTTGTGTTTTAAATTGAATGTTCATCTCTTTTTTTTTTTTAAGACATTTCAAAAAATTATGTCCATTTTTGTTCTTTAAATACCTACGATCTTTTCTTTTTTTTTTATGTTTCATAATATTATTTGAGTTTTTTTTTTTTTACTTTTTAACATTAAAAATAATAGTTTATCAATACTATAAATTTTTTTATATTAAAAGAAGGCTACAAATTTTTTTAAAAGACAGCAAAGTCAAAGTATTTGTTAATATTTTTTTGTAGGAGAGAGAGACTCTTTGTACATTATATTTGTTCTATCCTAGTTGCTTTCACTGCTTTTTTTCATATAATTTTTCTGCACTTCCCTACGGCAGTTTGTTGAAGAAGTGATGCGTTTAGAAGAGGTTGTTACACTAAGGAATGCTTTAGTTGGTTTACCAGGTAGCAGTGGCTTATCAACAAAGCAGAGAAAACGCTTCAGTATTGCAGCAGAGCTTGTTGCAAATCCTTCCATTATTTTCATGAATAAGCCTACATTTGGACTTGATGCACGGGCAGCCGCAATTGTGATAAGAACGGTTCGTAATACTGTTGATACTGGAAGGAACTCTGGTGTGCAGTAGTCACCAACCCAGTACTGAAATTTTGGAAGCATTTGATGAGATGATCAGTCTGATTATAACAATGACAATGCAAGGTCTCCTGGAAACAGTCTATCAAAATCTGCGAGTTTGGTCCAAGCTTTCCTCCATATACAACCTGACCTCCTCGTTTCAGAAGCAGC
Organism: Theobroma cacao; assembly: GCF_000208745.1. NCBI lineage: Eukaryota > Viridiplantae > Streptophyta > Magnoliopsida > Malvales > Malvaceae > Theobroma > Theobroma cacao. Next base: position 29,970,533 of record NC_030854.1, read on the forward strand.
AGCTGCATATGAAAATTAATAGGCAAATTCAGATGAAAAGGCAAAAATTTTTATTATGCACAACTCTGAAAAATAAAATTAAACTATAATCAGACTCACCTCATCACATGCTTTAAAAAGGGTTGGTGAATACTGCACACCACAGTTCTTTCCAGTATCAACAGTATTACGAACCATTTTCATCACAATTGCCGATGTCCGTGCATCAGGTCCAAATGTAGGCTCATCCGTGAAAATAATGGAAGCATTTGCAACAAGCTCCACTGCAATGGTTAAACGTTTTGTCTGCTCTGTTGATTCGCCATAGCTACCTGGTAAACCAACTAAAGCATTCCTTAGTGTATCAACCTCCACTAAACGCATCACTTCTTCATCAAACTCCTGTAGGGAACTGCAGAAAAATTATATAAAAAATGCAGTGAAAGCTACTAGATTAAAACAAATATAAATGTGCCGAGAGTTATCAGCTCACACGTCTCTGGACTTTGCTAATTTCTTTCGGAAGGCGAAGACTGGAGGAAAACCAGAGAGACTCCTCAACTGTAACTTGAGGAGAATGTATATCATTTTGCTCAACATATCCTGAAACTCTGGCAGATGCCTTCTGTTCCTTTGGGTACCCTAATATGTTAATATCCCCTTCAATGTATCCCCTAGTTTTCCTTCCCGCAAGCACATCCATTAAGGTAGTCTTTCCTGCTCCACTTGACCCGACTAATGCTGTAAGAACACCTGGTGAGAATACTCCACTAACATTTGACACGAGCTGCAATCTCCGTTCAGGTACGCCATGTGCACTCATTTCCTGAGATATTCAACCAAAAGAAAACAGGAAAGTGGAAAAAGAAGGTTTTACGTTAGAGAAAGATATCCAAAACTCCAAGAACCAAAAACCACAAGACAAACATACGTTGGGCATATCAACATATAGTGATTGACATAATGAAAAATCATTGCTAATGGTTGAAATGGCAGAATCATTCCCTTCCTTTTACTGTCGCAGCAAAGCAGATGGAACACCTAATTTCAACTCCTCACTTTCAACTGCATAGATAACTGATAATTTTGTGAAGGAACGATCAGATTCGTTTAAAAGAGGCACAGATGCCCTAGATGTTTCAAATTAAATTGATGTTACATATATCAAATATGACTAACTATCTTCCCTAACAGAATCTTTTTCTGAGTCATCAGGTGGAATAATTGCCTAGGCTTTTCTGAGAGCTATCATTGAATATCAGAAGGGGTAGTTCGGAAAATCCATTAAACAACTTATGCACCGACCAAAAGAAAAGGCAAGAGAGGTAGAGGTTGCCATTAGTCTCATCTACCGGATGTAGTCTTGTTTGTAACAAAGTTGTGCTTGTGACAAATCCGACAAATGCAACCTCAAACATGCGTAATACACAGATTTCAAAAGCGAAATACAGTTAGAAAAACTTGAAAAGAAAAAATAATAAAGGATCATAGTACTAAGTTGATGAGTAATAGTAGTCAACAAATGGAGAGAAGATGCAAGTTAAAAGACCTCCTAGGAAATACTCAGCCAATTCTAAACTCTTTATTAAAGAATGAACAAAGCAGAAGAATTTTTTGTAGCAGGTTATTTGCTCCGCTTCCTGGATAAATAAAATGCCCATTTATCCAAAAACAAAAGAACAAGGCAGAAGTAACAGACTAACAGTTCATCATATATTATCCAATCATAGATGGTTATATTGGTATACACATTGTCAAGTAAAATTCAGAGGTAATCATATATAACAATCACAGATGTGGCAAGCCAAGGCATACCTGGCATGTCCTGAAAATGCAAAGAAAACTATGCCTGCTAATTAGTAGTTTTTCTCGTGCAAAGCACGTTCTTAAAAGATCCCATTTTGATGCAGCAAATCTTTTTTCGGACAGAGCTGGAGGATGACTCCGGGATTTATCACATGGAACACTAAGTGTTGACTCTAGAGAGTTTCAAATCTGAAATTTTTAATTGCGTTGGCCATTTCTGAAACAGGAATGAATAGGTATGGCTTTGAAGGATCAGCCCAGTATTGAGCTTGATCCTATCCAGAGGTTACCTGGAAACTGTAACTAGTTATGCAAGTACCTAAAAAAGAACTAACTATAGAAGGAGCAGTGAGGAAAATAAATACCTCTCGAAGAAAATCTGCAATACCCTCATGCGGTGGCAATTTGAATCCTAATGATTCAAAGAATTCCAAAAGTTCTACTCGAGGGCCCTGATACACCATATATCCTTCTGATAATAGCACTAGATCATCAAATAGCTCAAATGTCTCAGGGGCGGGCTGTAGATCAAGAACCATGAGTACAGTTCCTTCCATTAGATGAACAAAATTGTGCACATATTCTACAATTTGGAATGTGGTAGAGCTATCAAGTCCAGTAGATATTTCATTCATGAAAAGAGTTTTTCTCGGCCCAACAACCATCTCTCCTGCATAAGGATAGTGCTGACTGTTACAACTTGACGGGGAGTATCACAGAATGGAGATTGGATCATAAAAATCAATCAACCTTTAAACTCTCTAAATGAAAGTTCAAAATGAATGATAAGCCTCAATAAAGCATTTTATTTTTGTAGAACTAATTTATATTGCATTAAAAACCTTAACCAATTAGTTAACTGTCCTCAACCAACCGTCCTCCTACAGTGCACATGTTTGCGGTGTGAGAATAACCTATAGAGAATGGAAATTTCACCATTATACATCAAATCTTCCCATGAAGCCGTCTTAGAACAAATGCAAGGTATAATGGATTCCATCAATAATAATTGGTATGAATTCCAATTATAATAAAACTATAAGAAAATTAGTAAAATCCTCATCTGTCTAAGGACATTAAGATTTGAAACGCAACGCCCTAGCTGCAGTGGTGGACGGTGTAAGTGATAAGAATCTGACAGTTAAATCAGGAAAGGAGTAAACACTGAAGAATAAATGCACAGGTGACCTTCATGAAAGCATCAATCTCTGGGACTGGACGTATCTTCCTTTCTTTTTCTAAATTCGCTAAATCTTCCATATGCTCTGCAAGCATATATATATATATATATATAAGAAGTGCAGGAGAAAAGTAGTCAACTGAAACAGAAGTTAGAAAGGTTAACAAGGTTTTAACTTATAAGAAAAAGAAGGCGAGGAGGTGAAGTTTATAACAAGGTTAACTACCAAAGCTTGGGACACAAGGATATACACAAAAATTCTCCCTCTTTGCATGCAAAAAACAGGGGAAAACCGACCTGGGTTCCTTACAGTGCCTTTGACAGTGTAACCTTTTTCAAGAAGAAGCTTGACAATCCAGGAAGCGATGAAGCCACCAGCACCGGTGACACAGACGGTTTGGCTAGAAGGGGAAGAGCTGTCAACTGGCATATTTGGTTTGGTTTTATGTGAAAAGATTTGTGAACGTGGCCTTTTTTTTGTTCTGTTCGGTGCTTTGTTTTGTATTTGTTTTTTTTTTTTTTTTTGTATTTGTTTGGCATATTCTCTTTTTACAGTTTTTCTCTCTTTATTTGTTACTTTTGGCTAGTATCAATCACTACCTCCATCTCTACCTTCTTTTTTCTTTTTTTGTTTTTGTATGTAAAGCCCAATGGCAACAAAATTTAACAAAAATTTTAAAATAAAATCACTTCTTTAATGAAATGATAAACTGAATAGAATATTTGAAGCACATGTGAGAGTAGATTTAACTTCATAAACAATAGATTATAAATCTAACTTCAACCAAGTTTTTGTGAGATCAATTTTAAATTTAAAGCATTTTCAAGTAAAATTTTATAAGATTTGAGTTATTATTTTTAGCAAAATATTGTAAATTTATTAAATTTTTGTAATTGTGTTGAAAATTCACTATATGGTGGGGATATCTTGGTGCTAATAATTTTGAATTGTAGTCATAGTAATGCGTGGAGATCTAAGGAGGGAGAGATCAAATTGCGAGAGATGAAGAAAGAAACAATTATGCTATTCGACACCAACAAAAAAAGAACGAGAAGAAGAGAAAGAATAAGGAAGAAAAAAAAAAAAAACAATTAAAAAATTATGCCTAATTTAATTAGATTATCATTACTTAATTTTTTTTAGATTTCTGTCTTTTCATTTCAAAATTATAAATTTTTATGAATTGTTAATATAAAATAATCTTAAATAATTTAATTCTTTCTTTTAATTTTTCTTTTTTATTATTATGTGTCTCTTTTTTATTTTTTAAGTCATCATTATTCAATTAAATTAGATTATGATATTCTTTGTATTTTTTTATTTTTCAATTATTCGAAGATGATGATGACTTTTTCATATATATATATATATATATAT
>NC_030854.1:29975005-30030711 GCF_000208745.1 Theobroma cacao
AAGAAAAGAAGAAATTATCCCAATTTTAATAAATTCAAATCTATATTTTTATTAATAATTCGTTCAATGAAAATTAATAATGATATTAAATTCTCGTCAATAATTTCAATTATATGGTATTTTTATCAATGATGTGACATCGATTTGATTAACACAAAAAAAACTTTTATTTTTAATAAAAATAGTAAAATGTTGTTATTTTAAAATTCAAAATGATATTTAAATATCTTGATATTTTGCAATGTAATGTGATTATAGGTAATTTAATTACAAATAATGCGATTATTAAAATGTGGTGGTTTACGAATACTTTGTTAGAAATGTAATGTCAAATTATAGAATTATCTATATTTATTAAAATTCAAGTTTAATATATTTATATTTTTTATTATTAATTTTATATAATATAACTTTTAATATATTTTTAATGTCATATATTTATTATTTTTATTTATTATTATAATTTTATTTATTTTTTTTAATATAATTTCTTATATTATATATTTATTTTAATTTTTTTAAATTAATAATTATCATCTACTATCTAACAGATAATAGTTATTGAGAATAAACCTCAAAATCTTTATAAAAAAATAAATTATAATATTGTAAAATATTTTTAATAAAATAATAAAGTTAAAAGGTAAAAATATCTTTAATAACATTGTAGAAAGCAATCTGATTACATTAATTTTAAATTGTAATTATATTACATCTATTGACTATAATGTAATCTTACATTACAATGATTTATTACAAAACAAATTAACATTATACTATAATTTAATTGAATACATTGCACGAAACGTGCTTTCACCTTCCTCGTATCAAACGTTACTTTATTTTTATTATTATTATTAAAAATTATAATTTTTGTAAATTGATATGCATAATGTGCATTAGCCATCTAAATTAAAGTGAGTAATGATCTAAAGTTAGTCATAAAACATTTTGGACAAATGGATTTAGATATTTATAGTTTGATAGGTGATAGACTAAAGACAAGTAAGTCTATAGGGATGAGATTTTATGGATTTATCCAATATAATTATTTAAAAATTATATACGATATAAGTTAAATATTTATAAATTATACTACTTGAATTCATAAAAAAAACTTACGTTTTGAAGGTCTTAAGAATCAAATTAAAAAGTTATTTGTGCTAATTGTTAATTTATACAAAACAATAAATAAGAAACAAAAAAAATAAAATATCAATAACACTTAATAAAAGGTTAAAATTTTAAAAGTAAAATCAAATTATAAACTAATGATCGAATGATGACGTTGATATTAATAAATTTGAAATATTACATATGATTATCATTTTCATTTTTGTTATGTTGTTGCTTAATAATATTTATTCATTCTAAATTGAATATTCATTTTTTTTCTTTTTAAACAGTTCCAAAACTCTATCAAGCTCTATTTTTTGAACACGTAAACCTTTTTTTTTTTAATTCACGTTAATTTGTTATATTTTAAACTTGGCTTTAAAATCTATAGTTTGTCACTATTATAATAATTTTTTATAAATATAAAAAATACCATGTCAAAATAATTTCTTAATCTCTGTATCAAATCAAATATAAATAAATATATAATTTTTTTGATCCCAAATAAATATATAATTTGAATACATAAAAAATCTATATATTATTATGTTTTCCAGTTTATTACATGAAAGAGCTTAAGGAATGCTCATGAACCAAAATATATTAGAAATATCAAGCCCGTCGTTACTCTTGGCGGAACCCCATCTCCTGTCACTGCCCCTTCATCAATTGCCTCCTATATAACTTATAAGAGCAGTCTATTGCATCCCCAAGATTATAATTATTTTTCTGAAAAGAAAATTCAAAAGCTCAAAAGTCAAAAGTCAAAATTATCTACCTCCTTTGATCTTTCCTTCCATCGCCAGAGAACTGAGACAAACAGAGAGTGAAGGAACAACACATCCGCCCTCCCCCACTTTCAAAATTTTTGATTTATTTTCAGCAATTGAGAATTGAAAATGTGTGGGATATTTGCTTATTTGAATTACAACGTGCACAGAGAAAGAAGGTACATTCTTCAGGTTCTCTTCAATGGCCTTCGTCGTCTCGAGTACAGAGGCTACGATTCCGCTGGAATTTCCATCGACAACGACGTCGCATTTTCTCGCGATCCGAACACCCCTCAATCATCCTCCAACCCCTCTCTCTTCCCTTCCCCACTTGTTTTTCGCCAGGAAGGAAACATCGAGTCCCTCGTCAAATCCGTCTACGAAGGTAAGTAACTTATTACCTTTTAAATTTCTCTTTCAAATTTCGGAGTTTTCTGATTGTTTTGTTCGGTCGCTGAGAAAAGGAAAGAAAGAACGGGAGAGAGCATGGGTTCCTATCCGGGTCGGGTTGTGCCGACAACCTGGTTTTATATGTTCTTACATCGGGTCATAAATTTGTTTTGTATGGACCGGGTCGGGTCGAAGTGGGACCTATCGCACCAGGGGCGGTGGTTCTAGTAGTAGTAACTTAAAAGAAAAGTAAAGGGCAATGTTGGGCCTCATTGCTTATTAAATTTTATGCATCCTTTTCTTCTTTTGTTTTTTATCACTAATATATATATATATATATATATATTCTTAAAATGAAATTTTTACTCTTTTTTAGATTTCCCTTTTAATTTTCATATTTGCTTTTTATAAGAAGTTATTATAAAGTATAAATAAGGTAAAACAATAAAAGATGAATAAATGACTATTTAACATAAATAATTATTTATCATCTTTTACTTATTATCCACTAAATTTCAATTTTAAGTTTGATTTTTTTCATTTTGTTATTTGTTTTTACATCCAAATTCTCTTCTTAGCCGGTAAAAGGAACAACCAAAGGAGCAATTGAGATCAATTGAAGTAATTAAAATAAGATATGAGCTTTGCTTGCGTGAATTTTTCTTAATCTGTTGACACCCAAAACTGGAATGGACCCATAATTTTCTAGTCGTGGTTGATTGAGTTAGGCTTATTTTTTCTATAGCTTTGGTTACCAAGTAGACCGCTACTTAAATTCTTTTCTGATAACCAAAAAAAAAAATTAAGAAAAGAAAAAGAAAACTGGAGAATACTTGTGGTACTCATTTGTTGGTTTCCTTTCTGTTTTAGAAACTTTTAAATATTGATACAGTGATACTGTCCTTATTTTAAACAGGGGTTACTTTGCTCATGTTTGTTCATGCAAGATTATTGATTGCTATATGATGTGTTTTTTCTCTTTCTCTCCATCATGTGAACACTTAAAGATTGATTTTGATAGCTGCTAATGCAATCTCGGGATCAAGAAATATGGAAACTCTGTCAGAATGCTGTTTGTTATTCAAATTATGCAAATTGACTTTGAAGAATTGTGAATAGTCAATTGGTGATGTACTTTTGGAATTGGCTTCCCCAACCCTTCATATTTTATTCTTTTTGTCCCTCTTGAGGGAAATAGTTAATTCCATTTCTTTGTCCAGTGAACTTTTGTGGGTTTAAATCTCAAATTTTAAATTCCCATTTTTATAATTGAATCACACATATGTACATACGTACATACATATGTGACAAGTTTAAAATAATGGAGGTCAAAATTTAAAATTTTTTATCAACAAAAGTCAATATGTGACAAGTTTATTGGTTCAGATGGAGTATCTATATAATATAGTCATTTGATTTTTTTGTTCTTTTTCTCTACCTTTTTCTTTCCTAGGGGTGAAGGTGGAACTGATCTGTAATGTAAAGCAATGAACTTCTGTAATGTGGGCTTTCATTATGCTTTTAAATTGATTAAATATATTGCGAAGGAAAATGGTACAATGTTTTTAATTTTATTTTAATAATTCTTGGACCATGGTGTACTCTCATCTCAGCAGCAACCTATCTTAAAATGGAAGCATATGACTTGTTTATTGAGAGTGAATCAAAATGTTTTGTAATTGTTTCCCACATTTTAATGATCACTTCATATGAGTGGAATTAATTTTGAGTTACAAAGCTGTAGTGCTCTCATGTTCTTTGTCTATCGTAAATTTGTATTTAAAAAACAACTTGTTTGCTTGTTTATCCCCAGTGGCATCGTTTTGTTTTTAGTTCTGTTCTTCAGTTATGTTGCCACAGGCTATAGATTGTATTAATGGTGGTTTTGGTACTTCCAGAGGTAGCTGCAACAGAGTTGAATTTGGAGGAATCCTTTTCTATCCATGCTGGGATAGCACACACCCGGTGGGCTACCCATGGGGAGCCTGCTCCAAGGAATAGTCATCCGCAGACTTCTGGTTCTGGAAATGACTTCTTGGTTGTTCACAATGGTGTTATCACTAATTATGAGGTTTTGCTCAAAATTTCAATGACATTGTTCTCATTTTATTACGTAAACAAGCTTAATAGCATTCTTGATGGATATGCAACAAAGGTTCTTATATTGTGATTGTTGTTTATTTAACATTTTGTTTTAGAAGATGAAATAGTTAATTACATGTGTAAAAGGTAAGCGACTGATTTTTAGATTGATAACTCTATTGATGGTTGTATGAATCACTAGATCTCATTCTTCTTCTTCTCTGTCTTCTCCCTCTATTCTCTGCTCTCCCTTCTTTTTTTCAGCACCATTTGTACAGAATAAACTATGTTGAACAATGTGACTAAGTAGTTTAAATTCTTCAAGAATAGTCACATGCACATATGAATTAGAAAGACATAAGCTCAGAAGCTAGCGCAGTTAGGCAAAATTTAACTGGTGGATTTTGCTCCATTTTTGCTCTTGTGCCTGTTTCCACATTCATTTTCTTATTGAGTATTTGAAAGGTGGTGAAACTCTTGTGTCTTGTAAGGGAGTGGAGCCATGAGTTGAATATGGAATATTTATTTTCTTTTTTCTCTTCTGCTGTTTATGTTTTCAGGCGGTCGGATGTGCTGTTCTCTTCCATAGTTGCTTACATTTGAGCATTAATGTATTTGTTTAACCTCTTTATGTCTCACTTCTTGTATATTAGTAATTCTCCTTATGACATCTGTGATGTTATTTTGGTTGTTTACTTATTTGAATTAGCAAAAAGGTGAATTGTTCGCTTTCTTAAGTTTTAGATTCTCAGAACAAGAGAAAGTTTCTTCAGCAATTTTTTTTAAATGATAACGTTAGAATATATGGCCATCTTATTAATTATCTTATTAATTATAATAGCTGTTGCATCAGAGTTCTGGATGAATAAGCAGTTTGGGTCTGGTGTCTCAGTTGCCAAGGTTGTGTTACTGATTGAAATCATGGTGCCAGTTTCAGTATAAGTAGTGAAATGGTTGCAATGATAAAAACATAGTTGCAATTTTGACCTATTCTTTGAATTTTGTGACTATTTTGGTTGTGGCATTGGCATATATCATTGGTGTTTCCCTATTGTGGAGACAATGGTGATGGCTGTGAGCAAGTAATTGTGGTGTTGTACTATGAACTGCAGTTGAATTGGTGGTTGGATGGTGATGGTGATTTTTTGATGAAAATGCAGGTCCGAGATTGCAAATTTTTATAGGGGCTGATTTCAGAGGTGAATAAATGTCTCCTCCTGCATATCCATCTAGTGTCTGGAGAAAACACACAAAACTCTGTAGTGCATAACAGTTCAAATATCAACTTGTATTGGAAAGCTAACCATGTTGACAAGCTGGTTTGGCTACAAAATTTAGTAAAACCGACAAACCAACAATTAGATTCAACCAGATAGCCCTTAGAGAGAGTGTACTACCGTCTAGCACACCATATTTTGAATAGCTAAGAGAGAGAGAGAGAGATTTTCTTTGGTGTTTCTTCAACTCTCTTCAACTGCTTTGAAGGCCTTTATGTTGGGAGTCGAACATGCTGCTCAGATTTGACAATTGGAATGGGGTTTTGGGTGTAAGAAGACAATAACTTTGTCTGCAGATACGTTATGTAGCTAGAAAACTCCCATGCTTCATCTGCTAATGGCCTTATAGAAATTTGTCTGCAACTTTTATACATGTCATATATTTCGTCACAGCAATGGCTTACTCTTCCTGTTGTTGTCAAATGATTTTTTCCATTATTTGTGCCACTGCATTTCATCATAATCTTTCCTTTATTTAACAGTTTTCACTCAAAATTTTGATGCATGGAAGTATCTCCATAGTGAGCTGATTTTGAGATATATTTACATTGTCAGGTCTTGAAAGAGACCCTGGTTCGACATGGATTCACTTTTGAATCTGAAACAGACACGGAAGTAATACCAAAGCTTGCCAAATTTGTTTTTGACAAAGCAAATGAAGAAGGTAAATTTATTTCTGAACTAATCGATGTAATACTACAAAATTTGATTATGGTTTACAGCCTTGCGATTCATGCAAATGCATAATACCATTGGTTTTGCACTTCATGCTGAGTCCTAATAGTTGGTTACATTGCACTTCTTTTGTGCCTTGTGCCTTGGGCAATGTGAGGGACCTAGCATGTAGTGCGCACATTGAGCCTTTGGATGTGATATGCAGTAGCAAATTCAGTGTTCTTTACCCTGTTTCTACTGCTATGCTGGCATGTAAAGCAATGACAATAATGGTGTGGCATACGTGACTTAGGTAGTGTTGCAGCTACTTGGATGTGCTCTTAATCTGCATGAAATGGACCTGTAGTTAATCTGCTGGCGCATTTCCCTGAATCTAAGTATTGATATATTTCAGTTTAGGAGTTCTGGAAACTTCTATATGAAACTAGATCTTTTGTCTTTTGCTGCACATTAGGCAAGCTAAGATGCATTGAAATTCATAATGGCATGGAAGAGATTGTTGGAAACTTCGCTTGTGCATAGTTGAAGGAAGTGAATATAATTGGGGCATGGGATATATGTTATTCAAACATATATGATATTTACTGTGTTGTACAGTTATAGAACAACAGCCACAAAAGGACAAAGCAACATTGAAACAATACAACAAGAAAGAAACCCAATCTAGGTTATGTTGCTGATAAGGTTGTGGCAGACTTTGCATGAGATGTCATGAGCATTCTAGGCAGTATTCAATTACCCTTGTCCTCTTCTTCCAATTCTCCATACTGCTGAAGCTTCTCTGAGTGGTTTGTTTGGTTCTCAATATGCAGTCTTTTGCCTAAACTCTTCCTTGAGAATGAGTACCCATTTTAGTGGACTTAAGTGGCCTTTTTTTTTAAATTGCATTGGCCCAACTTGATGAGTCACTCCCAATTACTTATTTGCAGATTTGTGGACTTGTTGACCACTACTTTAGGGGCTGTTTAAGTAGCCAATATGTGGTCTGTATAAAGTTTCTTTCCTCCTTATGTGACTGTCAATGTTTGATAACCTGTTTGCATGACCATCATGTCTCTGTCTCACAATAAGCCTCCTTGCAGTTTTAAATTTGCGATATTTAATTTGGTTCTTAACAGCCTCTGAAATTTGTATAATATTTAGTTTAAATTGTGCGGTTGAAACACTGACCCAACTGTCAAGCCAATGACCTGGTGACCTGTTACCTTCACTGGACAGGGTATGTACGTGGGGCTTTAACCCTGTATTGCCTTTTGCCTTCATTATTGTCCAAGACATAGGTTCTTTGCAACTGGTCTCATATCTTTCTAAAAATGGTTTTTCTTCAAATATGTTTTAGGACACATATTTTAAATCAAATGCACTTAGAGTGGTTATTATTTCTTCTGCAGGTGACGACGCTGTCACATTTAGTCAAGTAGTGCTTGAGGTTATGAGGCATCTTGAGGGAGCTTATGCTCTCATTTTCAAAAGTCGGCATTATCCAAATGAGCTTATTGCTTGCAAACGTGGTAGTCCATTGCTCTTAGGTGTCAAAGTAAGTATGCTCTTTAACCAAGCTTCTTATATCATTGATTTCTACACCAGAGAATTCATTTTATAAATGCTTTTGGGTATCGAGTTTTTTAGTAGGTGGTGTTTTTTGCTTTGAGTTAGCCACTACTCAATTAAGATCTTCAGATTCAGTTTGTTTGTTCATTTGCTTTGTTTTGTTTTGTTTTGGTTTGGTTTTTTCTTTTTCTTTTTGCAGACGTTTGTTGTGTAATTCTTCTTTTTACCTGTTTCTTGATTTTCTTGTAATTTGGCTTCATATAGTATTGTTGTCTTATCAAAAATAATTGCTTTAGTTCAAGCCTTCAAGCATTGTCAAATATACTGCGTTTGAGAATTCATTATCGCTCTTAGGACATAGAACAAGAACTCAGGTTAGTGTCGAAGTTATGAGTGGCAAGTGTTATGGATTCTCTTTGTGCTACATCAAGGTAAATGATTGCATGTCTTCTTAAGAGTGTTTGTAAAACTTGTAAAGATTTCTAAACAACTACTATGGGGATATGCATTTTGATCATCGAGGATGAAAAAGGAAAAAAAGTCAGGCTTTGTTTGGTTATTACTTCTTGCTTTTTCTTTCTGCTACTTCTTCTTCTTTTTTTTTTTGTAGAAGCAAAATCCAAATTGTGCTTTTGGATATAAAAGCAAAAAATATTTTATAGAGAATCTTCCTACATTAAAACAGAGTTGGAGAGAAGAAAGAAAAGCTAGAGAGAGAGGTGGTGACAGAGGTAGAGAGAGAAGGCGGAGAGCTAAGTGATTGAAGGATGGTTTAAGGCCGGTGATGCCAAATAGCAAAGGAGAGGAAGAGAGGCAGAGAAACAAAGGGAGGAAAGAGGAGAAAGAAAGTGGCAGGTGGGGATTAGTCTCATATCTTTGCTTCAAACTCATGTTAGTAATTAGCATGGGGCTACCCTAGCTCCCATTGGCATAGCTATGTCGGCTACCCTAGCGCTCCCATTGGCATAGCTATATGTAGCAAAGGGCCAGATTTGGTGCCTCAACTGACTGGCCCTTCACTGACTGAGAAAGGAAGGAAAAAAAAAGAAAAAAGAGAAGGAAAAAAAAAATAAAAAAGAAAGAGGAAGGACAACTATTTTGATAACATCTACTATTAAAATAGTAGTAATATTCATTAATATTACTATCACAAATTTAAATGATAAAAAGGAAAAAAAAAAAAGAAGAAAAGGAAAAAAAAAAAACAACAAAGAAGATGGAAAAAGAAAAAAAAAAGAAGAGAAAATGGAATGACAAATATCTTCTATTGTAAGTTCAATTCCAATGACAATGATATTAGTAATAATAGTAAACCCAAATGACAAAACAAAATTTTTTAAAAAAAAAAAAATCTAAATGAAAGTAAAGTACCAAAAAAACAGGGAAAAGAAAAGAGAGAAGAGAAAGGTAAAAAGAAAAAGGGGAAAAATATTTTCTTAAATTAATTGATATGAATAAAAGACTCGTACTTTTAATTAAGATGGATTTTGAATACTCAAATAAATATATTTATAAATTCATGGATTTGTTATGGATTATTTAAGTAAACTTTCAATCATTAGTGATTATTTAAGCTAAAATTATTTGTTAATATGCTGATTTTATTACTAAATTAATGGTTGATAGAAGTATTACTTATTTAAAATATGGTTTTAATGTATAAAGAAAAAGAAACCATTTTTATCTTTAAATGTATTTAAGATGTGAGAATTATCTTCTTCTTCCAGGTCTTCAAAAGAAGAAAAATATTCCTTATGCAATTTTTTACAAGACAAAATTTGCAGTAATCCCTATTCAAGATGACAGTTGAAGTTTTCTCTCATTAAATCATATCTTTGCATACGAGCACATGTAGGTTTCCTCTTTACATATCCAGACTATCTCAAACAAGTTTCTCATTTTGTCCTCAATTGATGCAACCCCCACATTTTCCTTTATGCATTTTTTCCTAATTTTATATTTCATTGTGTGTCCATACATGTAGCACAGCATACTCATATCTGCCATGCTCATTCTTAACATATTTTGCTTTTTAGTTGCCCAACAATTAGTTTCATAGGGCATTGCTGTCTTATCACTCATGTAAATTGCCCTTAGTCTTCAGTAGAATTTTATGATCTCGCAAAAGAAAATAGAGAACAGACAAAATTTGAAGTTAAAAGGGCCATTTTTACGAATAGACATAATATACAAAAAAACCATTAAACTATTCAAGAAAATTTAAATAAGCCCTTATACTTTTATTTTAAGCCAAATAAGCTGTTGTATTTTTTATTTTGAATCAAATAAGCCTTTATGACTAATGATTGACATAGTCAAAATATCATTGGTTATTTTATGTCATGTGACGCTGACATGGTATGTTAAAATATCATAATTAATTATAATGTGGCATATTGGCGTATCATAATTGATGAGGAGATGACATACTAATTTTCATGATAATATGATCATGTGGCATTTTTTACCCTCCACATCATTGTCATATCAGTGCCATGTGAATATAAAATGACAGGTGGCATTTATACTAAATACAATTAGTCAATCATTAATAATAAGGGCTCATTTGATCTAAAATAAAAGTAAGGAGGCTTAATTGAACACAATAAAAAATAAGGGCTTATTCAAATATTCTTGAATAGTTTAGGGGCTTATTTAAGCATTATGCCTTTCGAATAATGCGGTGTTCAAGCACTTAAGATAGCAGGTATCTTTATCTTTGGGCTAGACCAATTGAATGTTCCATCTAAAAAGAAGTTTGAAGGAATAGATTTTATGCTATCTATTGATAGTCTTCTAATCCGACTCTCTGACTGTAGGAACAGATTTTATTTGTCAATGCGATCCAACCTTACTGACTGCAGGAACAGATTTTATGTGTCAATGCACAACAAATTGGTACAAGCAGCATGTGGAAGTATAATTGCTTTTGACTTTTTCTCAATCAAATACATATATATAAAAGCTAATAATGTTGCAAATAGATTTTGGAATTCTATCATTCTTGATAAAGAGTTGGTTGACAAGAACAAGAGGTGTCTGCTTATACAGTGCAATTTCTGCTTGGCACCCTTCTCTAATTAAGTATAAACTGTCAAAGACAAAAAACACAAAATCTTGTTGTAGTGGAAGTCCTTATAAAGTCTGTTCTTGCTCCTTTGGCCATTTACTGTTTGTGTTTTTACTGGGTTATAATTTTGTGCATTAAATCATACTAGGTTACAGATTCAGTGCATGAAATTTCGTGTGTCTTTTTGTTATATAGTATTTTATATCTGTCAGGTTGGTGCCTTGCTCTTTTTTTTTTTGGTCATTTAAGAAATTGCTTTCTCTCAGGAATTAAATGAAGGTGTGTGCAATGCATCGGCATTTCATGATGCTAAGTTTCTGTCAAAGAATGGCAATCCTAAGGAACTTTTTCTATCAAGTGATGCGAATGCTCTTATTGAACACACAAAGAAAGTTCTGGTTATCGAGGATGGGGAAGTAGTTCATCTCAAGGTGCATATTCATCAGTTGGATAATTTTGCAAGTCATCCTTTGTTCTTGTTGCCTTTCTATACTTGATATATGTCTTAAAAACACTTCTGGTTCTACTCTAACATTATTTCTATGTGCATCTTGTTTTTTTGTTGTCATTTTATCCCTCCTTTTTCATCTCTTTCTATCCTTCCCTTTTTATATAACATGTAGACCTTCCTAGAATTAAATGCTACGTAGAATCTGATGGATAATTTTACCGTATAAGCTTCTTGTGATGCTTATTAAAATCCGAGATATATAGAATATGGTTGTGAACCTATTTTAGGAGACATTTATTTTGTTTTTCTTTTTCTTTTAACTTAAAAGGCACATTGGAGTTTCCAATGGAATAGTATTTGCACTAAAGCATCTGTGACAATTGTGTTGGTTTAAAGTTTTAAAATTGTGTTGGTTCAAGACCAACCAAATCACTAAGGGGCTTTCTTATGAGTAATCTTAATAGGAATGTTATGTTATGATTTCATTTTGGTTTCGACATTGAGGTGACTGTTAC
Source organism: Theobroma cacao (assembly GCF_000208745.1). Taxonomy (NCBI): domain Eukaryota; kingdom Viridiplantae; phylum Streptophyta; class Magnoliopsida; order Malvales; family Malvaceae; genus Theobroma; species Theobroma cacao. The sequence goes on from NC_030854.1 coordinate 29,986,903, forward strand.
TCATTAGGAATAGAAGGACAAAAAAACATCCAGCTTAAGATATTTCCAGTGAGTCAATGACATGTAGCTTTGAGCTCCTTAGATCCACCTGCCAATTATCATTCTGTCTCATAGATGATTAACCTAGATGTCAATAAGGTTATATAATGATGTCCTAACTAATTTTTTTTCCCTCGTGGGATTTCTTTTGTTTTTGGATGTTTTGGAACCATTTGAGCAGCTGGTTTGCCGACAAAGTGGTGGCATTTGGTATTGATAATTGCAACATTATGCTGTTATGGTTGGATGGTTGTCATTCCCAGGGTTATGAGTTTAAAGACCAGTCTCAATGCAATCTTTTGTAGCCTTTGTAGATTGCCAATTTTGGAATGCAAAGAATCACAGACTGTCTAGTCTTCTTTCTAGTGATGTCTCAATAACATCTTTAAGAATGAAATTGATATCATGGAATGACATTTTACTTTGATTTCATTTTATTCCCTGGATTAGGAATATTTAAGTATGTTTACACCACATTTTTCTGGAGTAAACATGCATTTTGTGGCTCTTTTCCCCCTCTGTTTTACTAATATCTTCCCTAACTCGCAGTCATACCGTTACTACAACTGTCTTGAAAAATTAAACCATGTAATTCTTGAGCTCACTCTTGCTCATGGTGCATAGAATCATAGTCAACTCATGATATATCTACCTCTTTACTTTCTGCATTGATTAGTCTTTTAATAGTGGTCGATCAAATCGTTTTTCCTTTCCTGCATGTTGCTTGGATGCATTTTTTTCACGAATCAACTGGTTTCTTCAGGAAGGGGGTGTATCAATCCTAAAATTTGATAATGAAAAAGGAAGAAATGGTGGTAGTCTTTCTAGGCCTGCATCAGTGCAACGTGCATTATCTATTCTTGAGATGGAGGTTGAGCAAATAAATAAGGGAAAATATGAGCATTATATGCAGAAAGAAATTCATGAACAGCCAGAATCTTTAACAACTACAATGAGAGGGAGGCTTATACGTGGAGGTTCCTGTAAAGCTAAGACTGTTCTTTTGGGTGGATTGAAGGATCACCTTAAAACAATTAGGCGTAGCCGAAGGATTGTGTTTATTGGTTGCGGTACAAGCTACAATGCTGCTCTAGCTGCTAGACCCATCTTGGAAGAACTCTCTGGTGAGTGCCATTTGTCTGGAAACAAAATTTGTGCACATCTTAAAATTTGTTTTCTTCATTTTTAACTTATTTGGTTGATTTATGTGGAAAATAGGGGTGCCTGTTACAATGGAAATTGCTAGTGATCTATTGGATCGGCAAGGTCCTATATACAGAGAGGATACAGCAGTTTTTGTCAGTCAATCTGGTGAAACGGCTGATACATTGCATGCCCTAGAATATGCTCTGGAAAATGGTGCATTATGTGTTGGCATAACAAATACTGTTGGTAGTGTAATAGCACGGAAGACACACTGTGGGGTTCATATAAATGCTGGATGTGAGATTGGTGTTGCAAGTACCAAGGTAAGTGCATTGATCAATACATCTTTATGTAATTTTGTTTTATAGGTAAAAAATTTTCTGCTGTTATTAATAGGCATATACAAGTCAAATAGTAGTGATGGCCATTTTAGCTCTGGCAATTGGAGGTGACACAATTTCTAATCAAGAGAGAAGGGAGGCTATAATAGATGGTCTATTTGACCTGCCAAGTGAGTCTCAATTGTTGCCCCCTCTTATTTCTTTCCTTTTGTTGTTTATTTTAAAAGATTTTCCCCTTTGCATTTCGTTTTTGTAGCTGAACTAATTTTCTGTGTTGTGATCCACTTTTACAGACAAAATCAGGGACGTGTTGAAGCTTGACCAGGAAATGAAGGATCTTGCAAAGTTATTGATCGCTGAGCAGTCACTTCTTGTCTTTGGGAGAGGATACAACTATGCAACTGCTTTGGAAGGTGCTTTAAAAGTGAAGGAAGTGGCTCTTATGCACAGTGAAGGGATACTTGCTGGTGAAATGAAACATGGTCCCTTAGCATTAGTTGATGAAAATCTTCCAATTGTTGTGATTGCTACCCGTGATGCTTGCTTCAGGTTGGTTTGGTTGTAGTTTGGGGGATATTCTTTTATTTTATTACTTTCCATTGTTTGGCACTAAAATCTTCAAATTGCTAACAGCAAGCAGCAGTCAGTTATTCAGCAACTTCATGCCCGCAAAGGTCGCTTAATAGTAATGTGTTCAAAAGGGGATGCTGCATCAGTGTGTTCTGGAGGAGCCTGTCGAGTAATTGAAGTTCCCTACGTTGAGGACTGTCTTCAACCTGTGGTTAATGTAGTTCCATTACAGGTATTGTTCTCATATATTTATTTAAGTTTGCTTTTTATTGTGAAGCTAGCAATTTACCTGATTCTATGTACAATGTCATACTTGAATAATGGGCATTATGCATTCTGTAAGTGACAAGACAAATTCATTCCTTATGCTCTGATAAATATTATATGATTGCTCAATGGCGTGTGTCCTAGCTATTGCAAATATAAAATGCTGAAAGCCTTGCATAGATGACTCAGTCCTCTGCACAAGTTTTAATATGTCTAAATGCTCTATATGCCACATACTTGGAGTTCATTGCAAAGTTTTATCCACATGATAGGAACGTGGATGAGAGATGCTAATCCAAAATTCTTCTTTAACCTTCTGGGCTTTTATTTGGTTATAGTTTTTACCAAACTCCTGTGTCTCAAGACATTGTTACAAAAATTTGTGACTCTGTTAAGCTAATGAACCATAAGCTTTAATTTGCTTTTTGGGTGCAGTTACTGGCATATCACCTCACTGTTCTAAGGGGATACAACGTTGACCAGCCTCGGAATCTTGCAAAGAGCGTGACCACACAGTGAGGAATGTCTACTGATGAACTCCCATCCACGCTCCTCTGTAAATTATTAGAGTGGACGCAGTATGCATTCTTTTACCTCCTTTTGTTTTTCCTTCTTGAGATTATTTGCAAGATGAATGGGGTATAATTGAATGAAAGCAAAGACGGTTGTATGCTGATACTGCGATATGATGAACAAAATGACAATCTTATGTACTTGGGGAAGATAAACAAATACATAAGAAAATTGCATTGCATTCTGGGACATCCTTATATGGAATAAAGTAGGAAGAAATGCCTGGACTTAGAAATAGCATCATGGAATACTGTGACATGAGGCTCGGTGGAGGAGATTGAACTATATTTTACATCTTGGTGGTTGTGGTGTTTGTTGAACCAAGAACAAAATCACAACCTTTCAGTGGCAAAATCAAATGCCTGTGCAAGTATGTATAGGCACAGCTTGAAATCAATATTCAAATTCCTTTGTCAGCACACTTAGAATTTGTTAATGATTGGTAGTGTCGATCTTCTGTCGGAGCTAGGAATGATTTCAAAATGTTTGTTGAAAATAACATATTTTTGTTTCTTTTAGGAAAATAAAAAAAAAATAAAACAAGATGCTTGTGATCAAAAGATTACTATATAAATTTACTGTAAGGTCAATTAATATAATTTTAAAAAAATAATAAAAACCAGTAATGATAATTCCTATATATTTATGTCAATATTTTATCAATGCTTGTTCTTTATGTTAATTTTTATAAATTTATGTTAAGATTTTGCAATTGTTAATTTTTGCTATAATTATTTTTTATTTTATTATTATTCATTTATAAATTAAAATTTGTAAATCATTAAATACTTTTAACTTGAGAATATAAATTTAAATATTTAATATACACAAAAATTATGTTTATTTTGATGTAATTGATTTGTTGTGGTAACTTTCATATATTTTTGTCAATATTTTAATAATATTTGTTTCACTTTTATGATTTTTTACGTTAATATTTATAAATTTGAGTCAAGATTTTTCAATTGTTAACTTTTACTAATTATTTTTATCTTTATTATTATTAGTATTATTATTCATTTATACAAATTTATAAATCGATAAATACTTTTAGTTCGAAAATTTAAATTTAAATATTTAATTTTCACAAAATTTATAAATTATTAAATACTTGTCCACAAGCCCACAAAAAAAATTAAATAAAAAATCTCTCCATCAAGAGATAACTCCATTTGTCGGGAGAGTACTCTCTCCTCTGGACTCTTTAATTTTCCACAACAAAAAATTTTTAAAAGAATTCCCTCTATTGGCTGAGAAGAGAGTCCATATCTCTCTTGTAATCTTTAATTTTTTTTTAAAAAAAATTTTCCTTTAAACCGGTACCGGTTTCAACATTAGATTTCAATTTCATCTTACAAATCGGATGGTCATTATTCATTAAACTTACAAGAAGCTCAAATATCATGCCCTTAGGTAGAATTTGCCATAAATGTGACTACAAATTCAATTTTAAAAAATATAAGAAATTTCTCCTCCACTAAATTTATTTAATTATTTACGAAAGAAAACATTTCTAAATAGATTATAATTACAGTTAAAGTTTTTATTACATTATGCCTATTATAAATATAACACGTGGCACTCTTTTTGACTTTGGTCAAATGTACAACATTTAACGACGTTCCCAATTAGTTTCTTGTAGGCCTTCTTCAAGTATTATCTTCTCTGTTTAATACTCCCTTCAAGATGAAACGTGTATATTATGCACCTTTTGTCTTTGTTAGATCAATAAGTTCAATGTGAATCAATTCAAGAGGAGTGAATTGGGTTGTTTTAAAATTTTTAAGATTCTTTTCAATTTTTGTAAGAAGATAGAATCTTTTTTTACTTCAAATGCTTAATTTGAAAATAAACAAAATAGTTGACTTGAGAAATTTAAATTGTAAGTAAAAATAAGAAGGAAAAAACTTACACAAATATTTTATAGAGGTTTAGCCTCTTTGCTTACATTCTTTTCCTTAGAGTCACTAAGGAGTTTAAAATTCACTATTGAATCAAAGTTCAATATAATGCTTTTTGAGGCTCAACCATAACCTTTCAATACAATACATTTTTATTGTTAAAGCACAATCACTCTACTTTTTATGTGATTAAGTTATAACCACTTAAACAAGTATAATGAGAATAGTGTAAATATAGTTGGTATGCCTCTTAAAGCTTGAATAACAAATTAGGTACAATGTTAGTGAAGGAGTGAGGCCTTAATAAATGCTGCACTAGAAGACTTTAAGGATTAAAAGAATAGTACAATGGGTCTTGAATGATTTTTGACAAATTCTTCTCTTTTGAGCTGTGTCTCGAAGTCTTCTAACCTTCATAAATGCTGAGAAAGCTTGTATTTATAGTTGTTGAAGCTTCAGGAGTAGTTATGAGTGCATAATGTGAAAATAGCAGCTCTTCTCTTCATTCAAGGCTCCAATAGTCATATTGTATCAAGACATATGTGAATGTATCGTTACATTACTTTTTTTATTTTTGAATTCTAGCTAAAATGTATCGATATATTTATTAATGTATCGATACATTGTGCATATATCGATACATTTGAACTTGCTTGTAAAGGTTTTGATATTCTATTTAAAATGTATCGATACATTTGTTAATGTATCAATATTTTTGAGAAAGTAAGCATTTTGTTGTATTTCTATCGATACATTTGAGAACATATCAATAGATTGAGTGGAATTTTTGAGTTTTGACTTTCCTCAAAAATATGTATCGATAGATTTTAAAATCTATCAATAGTTGTCCAAATGTATCTGTAGACACCAATTTTAACCAAAATATTAATATAACAAAAGAATTGAAAATAAAAAAAAATAAAAAGCCGACTAGGCATGGGGACAAAGTCATGCATAGCATAGCTAGGTACAATAACGTATTGCCAAACGCAAGAAATCTTCAGAAAAACCTATCAACCTATAGCATTTTTCTTTAAAATGACCTTTCTTGTTGTAGTACGTATAGACAATATCTTTCTTGAATTTCTTTCTATCATTTGATACAATAGCCAATGTAAACAAATCTAGATTTGGTTAAGATTGAACCAGTAAGTTCCTTTATATCTCTTCTCTTAACACTAAGCTATAAACCTTATCTAAATGAGGAATGAGATCTAACAAAATGATTTGAGACCTTATAGCAGAAAAAGATTCATTTAAGTTATTCAAGAGTCTAAAAAACATATCCTTTTGAAGTTGACTAGTATACTTCTTGAAACAATTAGGATTACATTTACCACACTCCCATTGTGGCAATAGTTGATAATTTCTCATTTCTTCTCATATCCCTTTAGTTCAATGGAGTATGTGTCTATTGATTTTGTGCCCTGACTAGCATTTTCTAATGCATATTGTAAGTTGCAAACTTGAGTATCATCAGGTTGTGAAAAATTTTATCTTAAAGTATTTCATATTTATGCTGCATATTCCATATAGAACATAGTTGATGCTACTAGTGGAGTGATTGATTTTAGCAACCAAGCCACAATTAGATTACTGCACTGTGGATATACACTTAATCCATAGTGCAAATAATGAATTTGTTGAAGTTGATTTGTTGATAATGCCATTAAGAAAACCTATCTTGTTCTTAATTGATATGATTAAAAGAAAAGGTCTACTCTATGGTACATAATTATTTGTATTGAGTTTTGGATTAATCATAACTAATCTAGGATGATTAGAGTGACGCAAATAATAAAGGGATAAAGGATCTTTGACTGGTGACACAATCAATTTGGAAATCGTTAAATCTGCAATTGAAATAACAAACTCAGCAAAAGTAATACAGTAATTGAAGCAAGAATCAATATTGATCAAAGTAATAATAAGCAAGAATCTATATCAAATTAAGTAAAGCTCAAGAACAAATCAAGATATTCAAGAACTTTAACTGTGCTTTGATACCGTGTTTGAACTTGTAGAAAACTTGAGAGAAAAGTCGAGAAGACAAGCTTGTGAAATGAGAAAATGTGTATTTTCTTATTATTAGAAAATAACTACTACATCAATATATATATACAAGTGTAACAGCCAATAAAAATATAAAAAGAGCAACTAACTCAACTAACTATTCATAATAAAGTAAAAGTAACTAATCTATAACATACTTAAAAAGAAGCCCCAAAGGGCTTCCTCATTAACCCACGTGTCAATTGAGCCCATGCCCACGTTTTGAATCTCTAAACCATTTGTGAGTCCAACTTTACAAAAAGAAGCAATCAACCCACGTTTCTGCATCCTTGAAATTCATATATGTTTTCTTCATAACTAGAGAAGCTACATTTTCTAGGAATGAGTTTTTTACCTGTGAAACTTGAAGGAAGGGCTTTGAAATCTCTAGCATGGTTCTGAAACAAAATCCAATTTGCCTACGATAGTAAGTCATTTGATCCTATTCGTATTTCTCTGTGCATTCCCATCCCCTATTCTTTGACTCTTCAACTTAGATCTACTTGATTGTTTTCATCTTTTCACCTTTCCTCATTCTCGGCTTCCTCTCGGGTCTACACTATACTTCAAGCTTGCTGTTGAGTCGGCTTGGGGAACAATAGGGAATCATGAATTTTGAATATTTGATCATAGATTTCGGTCAAAGAGTTTGAGCTTTTAGGATTAAATGCTGTGTTTGCTTTTTCAGATTTCATTTTGGCCTTTGGATTTTGTATGCTGTGAGGACGTGTGTGGTCTGATATGGGTGCCATGTGTAGCCTATTGGTTCTTGCCATATGTCTATTTTGTTTTTTGTTCTATCTTGCTTATTATTCTTCACTTCAATATTTAGCACTTCTTAGATTATAACAAGTTTTTAGTTTAAGGTCCTTTCTCATGTCTGTCTTTCTTTTTTTCTTGCTTTAATTTTACCGTTCTTCAATTTGAGTTTTGTTAATAATCTATATAGATAATTGATTATTAACTGCTCATTTTGATTTCCTTTCTATTTTTTGCACTCAACTGTTTTTCTTTTTTTTTAATTGAGTTTTTATGAATTCTCATGTTTAAAGAAGTTTTAAGTTATTAGTTGTTTCTAAGACCTCTGCTTTGATTTAAAGTGTTGTTCATGTTTCTTTTTGTTTTTGTGAGTTTTCCCTTTTGTTTATTTTAGTGTGAGATTTATATTTAAAATTCCTGTTACAATTTGATCATTCAATTTATTGTTTTTTTATTTTATATCTATGTAATCATAATTGATGTTAAACAACATAAGAATCATCTTATGAATTCTGATTGAATTCTCATATTGACTTAAAATTAATGTTGTTTTTTTTTCTCTTATGCTTTTGGCCTTGCAGTGCGTTTATCAATATCAAATTCTCTGTTGGTACAAGTTGCTGCTGGAAAGTGTAATGTCTTATGATTATATTAAGTTTAGTTACAATATTTGATTATTTGCTCTGTAGTTTTAATTTATTCATCTCTTTTCTTGCTTAAGTCTTGACATTATTATCTTTCAAATCTTATAAATAAGTTAGTCAAACCAATTAAAGAGTCATACCTTATCAAGGTCAGTTAGAGTAGAGGTGGGCCGGAAGTTAATATACTAAATTAATTAGTTTTCAAAATAAAATACTAAATCAACTGATTTTGTCAAATCCAATAAAAAATTAGTTGAAATTCTTTTCAAATCTATAACATATTTAAAAGGACGCTCAATGAGGCTTCCAGAGTTAACCGCATGGAGGATAGAGAGAGTAAAAGGGAATATATGTTGAAGCAAAGAGAGGGGTGCAAAGGGGTCAGAGTAAACCGCGTGAAGGTCAAATAGAGAGAAAGAGAAAAAATACTGAAGTAAAGAGAGGGGGTGCAAAGAGATCCGTGTGTTGCACACGGGTAATATTCTAGTAATCTATAAAAGTTAGAATCACTATGCCTACTATAAATATAACTCGTGCCACACTTCTTGACTTTGTTATATGTACACCATTTGGCTACTTTCCCGATTTACACTTTCTTCAAGTGTATATCAATTTTTTTTTCAAGTATTATCTTTTTGCTCAATTTAGTAATTATTAAATCCATGAACTAGTATGATTATCCTTTGATCATTTTTTATGTAAAATTTTGAATTCGTCACTAAATGTGATCATATTCAATCAATTGATCATTAAAATCTTAAATCCGTCACTAAATGTGATCATATTCAATCACAAGTATTGATAATGCTTCACATGTGAATTTATAAATCCATGTACAATTTTAAATGTGTGTTTTAATTTTCTCTTTCAACTTATGATTGGCTAAAGTATTGAGAAAAATGCTAACACTTTCTAGCTGCTAATATACCAAAATAATAATATCTCCTTAATTTTCAACTTTTATTTTTTTTTTGAATTTTGAGAAAAGGGGATTTGAACTTGTTTATTAAATAGAGAGATAGATCAATCAATAAACTAAATGCTCGAATGTAATTTTCATCTAATTAAGAAAGAGAATTTTGTCTCATAGATTGATTTTCCAAATTTGATAATCAAATGGATGAGATTTGAAAAGTCATAATTGAAATATTACAATATATATATATATATATATTATTTTGTAATTTTAAATTTTAATTTATGTAAGAAATGTTATTTTTGTAAAAATTGATCGAAACTCAACTCAATAATTTGGATAAAATCAATAACCTGAATCAAATTCATTTGCAATTTGAAATGGTTTGAAATTTTATATCAAAATTCAAAAAAATGAAGTAGACCAAACTTTATTGGACAGATCTACGTGTCACCTCTATTGAAATAAAAGTTAATTGTCAAAAACAAATTTAGGTGTTTCCACAAAGCATATCCCTTTCCCTCACTCTTCTGTCTCCTCTCTCTATCCCTACTTCCAAATTGAATCTCAACATTTTAAAAATGCTTTATTCAATCCTTCTAATATATTATTATTATTATACATTAATAGAAGGAATCCTCTTATATGTTTTTAAATAATTTATATTTTGTTTATTTAATTCTTGAATTTCATATTTTATTAGTATAAAATCTTTTATAACAATATATTCTTTTTTGATTTGAGATCGTGAGATTTAAACTTTCAAATTTTCAATTGAAATTGCTTTAAAAATATTTAAATACTTTGTATTATATGTATATCTGATTATATTAAACAAAATAAAATAAAGTATATTATTTTGCTTTTACTTTTTCTTTTCTTTTTTTTACTTTTACTTTTACTGAAAAAAAAAGTATATTATTTTACTGTGCAGTTGCATGTTAAGGATTTAACAAGTCCAGAAGTTTTTCCATTTCCTTCTCAGTTCCCAGCTTTGTTTGTACGCCACCAAAAAAAAAAAAGTTACTGCTAGAGATACAGGGCGCCAAACTGAAAGGCAAAAGCAAAGGGCGAAGGCTGAAGCTCCAAAAATTCAAAATTTGTTTGTAAAATGGAATTGGATGAATGGGAGTTGAGCGCTGAAGAATGGGATTATCTTGAAAGAGACGCTTTCCAGAAGATCGCTCAGCAGCGCAACCATTCCTCTTATTCTTCTTCTTCTTTCAATCAAAATCCCATCACCCATTCTCCTTCTGCAAAGGCAGTTACTTTCTCCTTTTTCTTTTTCTTTTTTTTTGTGTGGCATTTTCTGGGTTTTGATTCTTTTTTTCTTTTCATTTTGTGGGTTTTTATTGTTTTTTTCTTTTTATTTATGATTCAGGCTGGAGCTTCATCCGGAACATTGCCTTCATCAATTGCGCCAAAAACAAAACCTGGTCAGTTGCTTTCTTTATGTACTTGTTACTTATGAATTATAAAGCCCACATTGCTTTGAACCAATTTCTTCCCAGCAGCAGATCAATGCTCCAAGGAACAACTACCAAAGCTCTCTGTCAAATTTATCCTCCACGCCACTGGAAACATTGCTGCTAAATTTTCCTATAAACAGGTTTAATGTTTATGTGCATCACTTTCTTTCTTGTGACACTGCTTTTACTTATACACTTATACTCTATGCTTTTATCTTTATTTAGGTGTTAGTTGATGCTTTCCGTAAAATCCCTAAGGCCGCTTGGAATGCACAAGAAAGGTTCCTGTTCTTACTCTCAATTTACATCTGCTTATGCTTTTTTCTTTCTTTATGTTTTTTCCTGAGAATTATGACTCTGTGGTTGGCAAATTTTCTGTCACTTTCATGTTAAGTCAACCTTAGCCTTAGCCTGATCTGATACTGTTGAAACTGCAGATTATGGATGCTCCCGCTATCTTCTTTGTCATCAGCAGAAAAAGTTCTTTGTGAAGTATCTGGTTTTAAAGTTGAGGTTATAACTATTGCAACCTTGTTTTTCTCACATTAACAATACACTATCTTTTTGCTAAATTGCGGAGTTTGACTTTAATATGGCTAACTATTTGTTGTGATGTCATCAAGGTAGAGAATTTACATCCCTTGGTGCAGCGTGCTATTGCTGCTGCCTCTGCACTTCCAGATCTTCGAGGTAAAATTGGCGTCTATAATTTAGTTTGTGCTATGTGTGTAAGAATGTTTCCTTTTCAGCTTCCCCTGATATAAAAGTACTCTTCACTTGTTGAATAAATTTGAGTTTTCTATTGGTGTTCACTTTCATACAATTTCAAAGTTTGTATTTTTTTCCCCCAAGTGTGGTATGACAGGATTCCTAGCTATATTGAATCAAAGCTTCTACCATTTCAGCGAGATGGTGTTAGGTATGTGATAACCGTGGAGATTTTTTTCCAATAGAATGTAGCTTTGTGATGTAATCAATTCCTGTCTCTTTTAAGAAAATGAAAACTTTTACCTTCTCATTCTTTGATCTTAAGTATATGATGTTTTTATTATATGTTATTCCTTGTCTCAGATTTGTATTGCAACATGGAGGGCGTGCACTTCTAGCTGACGAAATGGGACTGGGAAAGACTTTACAGGCAAATAGTATTGAAGTTTTTTTTTTTTTTTTATATGAAATGATCTGTTCTTTCAATACCTTTATATGAATTATGTAGCTACATAGTGTCCAACTCTTAATAATAGCGCATCAGAAATAAAGGTCTAATAATCTGCAAGCATTCTCCCAAGATTTTTTTTTTGGAGTGTACCTTATGGACACTCTTGAGTTGCTTTATACTTGTTGACAGCAGTATGTATATGGTTCAAAGTCAACTTTTCTGTAATTTATTCTTTATGTACCAACAATGCTTATAATCAAGATGCATTTTCTCACTGGAAGATAAAACCATGATAAGTGTTCTATGTATTATGATCTTTCAGATGGTCAATATGTTGATAACTAGCAAATTTATTCACGGCAAGGCATTGGAATCTTTTCTTTTGTGGAGCAAAATAGACAAATTTTTAACTTTTATGGAGTAGTTGTTTTGCAATCTTTACACCAGCCGTGAACCTTTACCTTTTTCTTTTGGATTTCAATGACTCATCTTCTATTGTTGCTTTTTGATGTAATTGTCTTCTATCAGTTAAGGAATACTGTGTCACAATGCTTCCTCCTCTTTATCTTTTTCTGTGGATTAGACAAACTATGATAGGGAGTTTTATCAAGGATATATTTTGATGTAGCATGATTTGTACTTTATTGTTAGGATTATGATGCTAAATAATAGAAATTTATATTTTGATTATAAAAACTAGAATCAACTTTGCAAAAGATCATGTTGCATCATATTCTTGAAATTTTACCAAACAGAAACTAGTTTACTGCTTTATGATTTTCATTTTATTTTTCGGTTTTGGGCTGCTTATTGAATCCTTATGGTCTGGCAGGCTATTGCTGTTGCTGCATGTATTCGTGACTCTTGGCCTGTTCTTGTACTTGCACCATCTTCTTTGCGTTTGCATTGGGCTTCAGTAAGTGCTCATCATCTTCAGGTTTAGGTGTCTGAGAAAAAAAATTTTTTTTTTTTGGTGGGGGGGGGGGCAAAAATGCTTATAATTTTGCTGTCATGCAGATGATTCAACAGTGGCTGAATATTCCTCCGTCAGATATAGTTGTATGCTATTTGGATTTCTCTCGCAAGTTTTTTTTGTCTCTTTTACCACATGGGAAAATAGAAAAGAAAAATGTAGTTCCTAACTTGTGAATACTTGTAGGTTATTTTTTCTCAAGTGGGTGGATCAAACAAAGGTGGATTCACAATATTGTCCTCAAAATGCAAGGATGGTATTCATCTTGATGGCCTGTTCAACATCATCTCCTATGATTTGGTACCAAAGTTAGAAAATGTATTAATGGCATCAGAGTTTAAGGCAAGTACAATCATTTTTTCTTTTTGAGTTTTATACTCTTCCATATGTTTAACTTATCACCATCTTGCATCCATTGTCTGTGAGTAGAGGTTTGTTGATTAAAGACCTAGTTTAAATGGACATATTAATAAGATGAATAGAAGATTTAAGATGATTGAAGGTTGACTTCAATATGGTGTCTAAACTGTTTTTTTGTTGAAAACATCTAAAAGGCAGCGTTGAGATTATGGATGGAAGCAATTTAAGAAAATGTGGAAACTGAAAACAATTTAATAAAAAGTAACAAATTTAAAAAAGTATGTAACAAAGTGGATTATTCGATCTTTGCTTTGATATATTTACTTGTACAGTTATACTGTATATGATATGATGATGTTATGGATTTTCTAATATGATCCCAACTTTGATGGTAAAGTTGATGATATCTACTCCCTACCTGAACAGTAAGAAGAATTTAACTTTATACTAAAATATCTTGGTTTATTTATAAAGAATTAAAATGACTAAAATAAGGACAAGTTTGGAGGATGGAAAGAAACATTTTCAGTTCTTTTTTATGTTAGAGATTTTATATTCTCCGGAAGGTCCTAGGACACAAATTACATTTTATAAGAACAGTTGACTTAATATTAGATTTGTGGAAAACCTTAGTTGTTTGTATTTGTTGTACATGCACATTTGTGTGTTAGAAAGTACATGACTTGTTCATGTCGCTTAGAGATGTCCTATTTTCTTGGTAATTTTTTTCTGTTCTCATATGCTTCTACCAATGATTTTCTTCCTCCTTTTTGTAGGTTGTGATTGCAGATGAATCTCATTTTTTGAAAAATGCTCAAGCAAAGAGGACAACAACTTCCCTTCCCATAATAAAGGTGTTTCTCTCTTGATAGATGATGAATTGGAGCTTAAATCTGCTTTATTATTGACTATGTTCACACTTAAATGCATGGTGAATTCTTTCATTTGCTGAAAGCATATTCTTCTAAAGCCACTAAGATGCATAGCTCTTCAAAATGCTTCAATTGGCTGGTTTTGGTGAATAATAGTGGATAAGAATTCAATATAGACCATGTAAAGGGTCAGATCAACACTGTCTCATCATTCAGGTATGTATGACTAATGACCAGGCTAGGTGTGGTGAAGCAAGCTGCAAGCAATTCACAAAATGGAACAGAAAATTGTGTAGGTATAATTTCACATGAGATTGCATGTTTTTGATATGGATGAAAAGGAGCATGCAGGAATGATGATAATTAGCTAAAAAGTACTTTGAATGACTTTAGTGCTTGCTGGGTTGTACTTAGTTTTCTCATTGTTGCTTTTGGTTGAAATTTCAGAAAGCTCAATATGCAATGTTGCTTACTGGAACTCCAGCTTTATCCCGACCAATTGAGCTGTTCAAGCAGGTGCTCTGAATGTTATCAGGAAACAATGATTTGCTACATTTAGAGCTTTCTGAAGTTGCATTGTAGTAATTCTGTGGAAAATTTTGTACCATTGGCAGCTGGAAGCCTTGTATCCTGATGTATATAGGAAAATTTATGAATATGGTGACCGTTACTGCAAAGGCGTAAGTAACATTCTTCTGAGGTTGACAGATCTTCAATGTTATTCAAGACTGCCATTACATTAGGTATTGAGCAACTTTGTTTCTTGTTGCACAAATCTTCCAGGGAATATTTGGAACTTATCAAGGTGCGAGTAACCATGAAGAATTGCACAATTTGATGAAGGCTACAGTCATGATCCGCAGGCTTAAGAAGGATGTTCTTTGTCAGCTACCCATGAAGCGTAGGCAACAGGTACAGATATATGCTAATGTTCTGTTGTCTAATCCGCTTTTTCCATCTTGCTAGCCTCACTTTAGAGAGCTTACTTCATATCAAATATTTGAATCATAACAAAAGTTGATTTTTGCGTGTACGATAAATAGCATTATAGTTCTATTGTCTAAAGAATTGAAAAAGTGGGAAGTGGTGCTGAAATCATCATTAATTTATTGGACTAAAAAATATCTTTAAAATTGAATCAGTAAGATTAATGATCCGGCAGCAGTCTGGTGCTGCAGCATTGATATTTGGAAACTTCCTTGTCATGTGTCCTGACTCTCATGTGGCTGTGGGTGTGAATTAAGCATTGCTTCTTCTGTTCTTCTGGAAATTTGTTAAATCTTGAAATTTAGGATGAGAAGGTATATTCTTTTGGCTCCAGAAGAATGCTTAGTCATTCTTGTTCATAATATCCTGTTCTCATTTCTCATCTGCAGTTGTTGATATACATGTATGCAAGTACATTATACCATTGTATGAACGTTTACTTGAAGTTTCTTGAATGGAGTTGAGCTTTTATGTTCCATCTTAACTTTTTAGTAATTTGAAACAAATTCTCAGGTCTTCCTAGAGTTGACTGAAAAGGATATGAAAAAGATCAGTTCTTTGTTTCAGGAGGTAAATTTGCTCCGTATTAGTTGTTTTTCAATTTGAATTTCCTCTGAATCAATGGTGGAATTGTAGCCAACTGTTGAATTAAATTTTTTGACTTTGTACATTATATGCTTATAGTTATATTGATATAGAGATTGGTAAACTACGTAGTTCATTTTTCTCTGATAAATTAATAGTTCAGTATAGGCATCTACTCTCTTGCTGTTGCAGGTTCCCATTTTCTTCAGGTTCAGCTTGTGTGTGGATGTGCCTATAATAGCTAACATTACATTGTTGGATATCAGTGATTTCTCCATCATATTGACTTAATGTGTTTTAATCTTTAATACAATTCTTCTGTTTTCTGAGGTGAAAATGTGCATGTTATTTGTTTGCATCAAGTAGGTTCCTTAGGAAAATTTCTAAAGAGGGATAGGGATCTAAAAGTGCCACCTAATACCGCTGTACTATTTTGTAGTTGAATCTGGTAAAGGGAAAAATCAAGGCCCGCCGGTCAGAAGAGGAGGTTCACTCACTCAAACTTATTGAGAAGAATCTCATAAATAAGGTATCTATAAATGTTTTTTTATTTACTTTAAGTTGAAGTATGTATACATGCACAATTTCTATTTTCATGTTAGCATTGTTTTCCTTTACATTTGAAGCTAGACTAATTCTTTTTGGTCCCGTCCTCTTCCTCCAGATTTATACTGATTCAGCTGAAGCCAAGATCCCGGCAGTTCTAGATTATCTAGAAACTGTCATTGAGGTACATTTTATACTTGTCTTAACAGGGAGCATATCAAATACACTTTTTTTTCCTACAATTATCCATCACAAGGATGAATTATATGGCGGTCCACCTCTTATGGGTGTGGGTTCCATCTAAAATTTTGGTGGACCCAACACAATTTATGATTGTGATTGGACAATTGTAAGGAAAAGTAGTAAAAGTCTGCGTTGCTCCAATTCTTCATTTTCCTTGAAGTACCGGTGTCCAACACGTATCCGCTGGACATGGGTATGGAGGCTTGACCTTCCAAATATATGGAAAAACTTATAACAAAATTGAACATAAAAGTGTCGGGTACATACCTCTATCCGTCACTCACCCCCAAGTCTGAGTAACGTAGGTAAAAGTATCATAGTTGATGTGCTTTCGTCTTAACAAATCTATGACTGCATGAAAGACACAGGAAGCATTTTGTGTGAATAAGTCTCACCATGGTGAAAGATGAGCTCAGATCATAGTTATAACTTATAAGCTCAATGCTTGTACTTTTTCTAATCTGCCTGTCATGTCTACTTTAAGTTGCCAAATGTGAAATGTCCTGAAATTTTACATATGGAGTAACAACTAACAAGCCTGTTATTAGTTGTGGAAAATGTGAGATCCAAGTGTATTAGCTCATTTGAATCTCCTTTGGTTGTGATAATATGGACCTTTCATTAGTTGCTGGCAAAGTAGCATCTTATGTTTTCAGTCTGGTTATTGTGTATAAGATTTGAATGGATATTTTTATCAACTTGAAGATTTCATCTTAAAACTGATTTAAGTGGAGAAATCTAGAATGAGGGTCTGCATTTGTTCTAGCTAGAGAGTTAAGCTACCTTAAACTTGAAAGAAGAGGCAGTAAGGAGTCTGGACACCTGACATATCCAGCTCTTGATGCCCTTACTATATGTTTGGGTGACATGTGCTTACAATTAGCATTCTCCATTTTTCATAACCCGTCTTAAGTTTACTTCTCATCATGAATTTATTACTTATTGGCCCTTATATATTTATTTGATATAAATAATTCTTTCAGGCAGGCTGCAAATTTCTAATATTTGCACATCATCAGCCCATGATTGAAGCAATACATCAGTTTCTCCTTGTAAGGCCACTTAAATTCATATTGAAATTTTCTCAAGATTGATCTATCCTTATAATATGTACCAATTTTCCAGAAGAAGAAAGTGGGTTGCATTCGAATTGATGGTGCTACCCCTGCATCCTCAAGGCAAGCTTTGGTTAATGATTTTCAGGAGAAGGATGCTATCAGGGCAGCAGTGGTATGGCTGCTTTTGCTTCATATTGTTCTGCTAATCATTTTCATATTTCCTTTCGTTTAGATTTTGATGTAAACCTTAAAATTTTAATTATGGTAAATGTGGTTAAATCCCAGTTCTCTTGCATTGCTAATTGCAGCTATCTATCAAAGCTGGAGGTGTCGGATTGACTTTAACAGCTGCAAGTACTGTTATCTTTGCAGAGTTGTCATGGACTCCAGGTGACCTGATTCAAGCTGAAGATCGCGCTCATAGGATTGGCCAGGTAAGCCACAGGCCAGAGCAGTTATATCTGTGAGGAATTCATTTGCCATGTTATGCAAATTATGACCTTGATATTTGTTTGACAAGGCTGAAGTCTGATGTGTACCTAAAAATTTGCAGTTACATGAGCCTAACGTAATGTAGAACTGGCACTCAGAAATAATCTGAAATTCTCAATCAAATCTCCATCTCATTGTTAAAATAAAAAAGAAAGAAAATTCCAAAATCTCAGAATCACTTAAAACTCTCAAATATAAAAAATATCATTATCTCATCAATCAAACGTAATTCTCATAACCTACTAGAAACTGAAACAATATGGGTAAACCCTTACCTTGCAGAAACATAAAATATCAAGTATAACCTTGAAGCTGTCATACTTGGAAAACACTAATTAATATAAAATAACCTTAATAATCTAATGTAACCAATCCTAAATGTAAATAAAAATTAGATTGAACCTTTAAAGTATAAGAAAATAGCTAAAAAAAATCGTAAAAATAAGTTAATTCTCCTAATAGCTTCCTTTCCATTCTCCATCCCCGGGCCTTCTTGGGGGCCTCATTTTTTATTGCTACCCTTTATGTTTTCTACCAGAATGAAGGGCCCTACATCTAGCATTACTGAGTTTTGATCCAGCTTGACCAGATAGGGGTTACATAGGCTGTACTCCAGTTAAGGACTTTTCATGAAGCCATTGTTTCCATTCAAAATTTTGAAACGTGTGTGAATGGAAGACTACAGGCAGGTTGTAAAGGACAAAAAATTTCTTAAAGTTGTAATTGAATCACAAGAACTAGATTGGGAACTATTTTCAATATTAATCTTCTAATCTTAAAGGGAAATAGCACTGATCTGCAGAAAAAGTTGTTTTTTATTATGTTGTGACTATCAAATGATTTGTAGCTGTGATGATATCACATTAGTTATGACTTCTCTGGAACATGATGGATTTTTTGGGTTCTGCTAGCAGACATTCATTTTCTCTCACTGCTCAGTATCCTATCTGTTTATCCTGTACTCTGACATGTGGTTCATGTTCTTAGGCCTCTTCAGTTAATATATACTACCTGCTAGCAAATGACACTGTTGATGACATCATATGGTATGTGCTTTTGCTACCCCATTTGGTAATCTTGGTCCTCTCTGAATGCCGACAACATGTGTTGATGATGAATGACTACTAAATTCGATTTGTTGTTTACTTTTCAGGGATGTTGTTCAGAACAAGTTGGAAACTCTGGGTCAGGTAATTTGCTTCTCTCTCTTTCTAAAATGAATCACACACATGCACATATAACAAAATATAGTAAGAATTTAGGGGTTTCATGAAACTCGTTGATCGTAATTTCATTTAGTTGGTATACTGAAGCTCTAGTTATTCACGATTAGATGCTTGATGGCCATGAGAATACCTTGGAAGTTTCAACCAGCCAACAACAAAGAAGTCCATTGAAGCAGAAAACTCTGGATTCTTTCACGAAGCGCTGTAACAGCATCGATGATGCTGGTCAGGTAATTTGCTTCTCTCTCTTTCTAAAATGAATCACACACATGCACATATAACAAAATATAGTAAGAATTTAGGGGTTTCATGAAACTCGTTGATCGTAATTTCATTTAGTTGGTATACTGAAACTCTAGTTATTCATGATTAGATGCTTGATGGCCATGAGAATACCTTGGAAGTTTCAACCAGCCAACAACAAAGAAGTCCATTGAAGCAGAAAACTCTGGATTCTTTCACGAAGCGCTGTAACAGCATCGATGATGCTGGTCAGGTAATTTGCTTCTCTCTCTTTCTAAAATGAATCACACACATGCACATATAACAAAATATAGTAAGAATTTAGGGGTTTCATGAAACTCGTTGATCGTAATTTCATTTAGTTGGTATACTGAAACTCTAGTTATTCACGATTAGATGCTTGATGGCCATGAGAATACCTTGGAAGTTTCAACCAGCCAACAACAAAGAAGTCCACTGAAGCAGAAAACTCTGGATTCTTTCATGAAGCGCTGTAACAGCATCGATGATGCTGAACATCAATCCAAGCTCAAATACCCCAGGCACTGAGCAACCTACTCAAAGTACTATACCTATATTTTTGCCCCACTTGCATAGCAAGACATGTACCGTACAGGCACATGGAATTATTAATGTTGTACTAATGAAACACATTAATCACTAAATTAGCACTATCTAATCATAATATCACCACTTAGGGGATATGCTTGGTACTCGGAATGTAACGTAAGCTTCGTTGGATTGGCGTTACCCTGGTAATAGAATCCATTGGCATATTTAATGTTTTCGTTTGGATTCATAGAAAATATTTCTCATGTCCGAGTGGAAGGATTTCTTTTTGTATTGTTTTAAGCCACCACATGATACTCATATTGCCCTTCAGTATTAAAAAAAAAAATGATAATTTACATACAATGGGGAAGTCACTTCTTCCAGATAAAGAAGTCAAATTTGTGTCAGATAGGAGATCTGTTCGTCAAAAAACAGAGGAAAAGTGATTTTAGGGGATTTTACTTAGTTTTATTTGTGATTAGATAATATAAATCATGTTGGTAACAATTGAGTTTGATATGTTTGTTA
Source organism: Theobroma cacao (assembly GCF_000208745.1). NCBI lineage: Eukaryota > Viridiplantae > Streptophyta > Magnoliopsida > Malvales > Malvaceae > Theobroma > Theobroma cacao. Next base: position 30,007,404 of record NC_030854.1, read on the forward strand.
TATATTGGTTATAAAATATGAATATTTATTGTTCATTTATATCTCTGTATTTAGGCATTTTATAATATTTCCCAAAAAATAATCATGTCTTCTTCAAACAATAATTATGCAATAGATTATGAGTTTCAATTTCAAGAAAAAAAAATATTATAGATACGGTCAAAGAGTTGCTATTAGAATATCTGAATATGAAAATGAAAAACTCTATTTTATTTATCAAGAGAGAATCGCTCTTCAATAATGAGTTAATCACTAGTAATAAATAAAATGTAATATTGTAAACTTCACCGACCCAAACTTGATAAAAGCTCGAATCTCCGTTTTGGTAAGGGCGAGGAGCTTGACAAACCTGTCCGACCCAAACTTCAACATATGTTGTTGGTTTAACCAAGGCTTCACCGAGGAACACTTGGCTCCGACTGAGAAGCGGAAAGTCGAAGAGGAAGCTCTCGAGTGGATGATGGGGAGGTGGAAAGGTGCTTTACGATCTACTACTCATCTTCAACAAATGGGTAACGCTAAATCCACCATATCGATCCTTTTCCTTCTATTTACTCGTCGCCCAATCCTTCATCTTAAAAGGGCTGGTTGCTTTTATTTCCAAATCTCTTGTTCTTATGCTACTATTAGTTCCCCGGACACTGAAACTTCTGTGAATGTGAGGGGGAAAGGCAAGCATCAGTTTCAGTTTGATAATATTGGTGAAGCCTTGACGTTGTTTAATCGGATGATTCATAGCCATCCCCGCCCTTCTATTATTGAATTTAGTCGGTTATTAGGTGCCGTTGTTAGAATTAAGGATTATGTAACTGCTGTTTCCCTTATTAGACAAATGGAATTGCTGGGTATTCAACACAATGTCTATACTCTCACCATATTAATTAATTGCTTCTGCCACTTGCAATGTGTGGATTTCGGTTTCTCTCTTTTGGGAAAAATGTTTAAACTCGGTCTCCAGCCTAATGTCATAACATTCTCCACTTTGATTAATGGACTCTGCATTGTAAGTAAAGTAGCCCGTGCAGTGATGTTGTTCAATGACATGGTCAGGGAAGGGTATCAGCCTAATTTAATTAGTTATAGTACGATAGTAAATGGTCTTTGTAAAATAGGTGATACTAGTGGGGCTATTAGATTGCTAAGGATGATGGAACAAAGAGGTTGTGCACCTAACATTGTCACATACACCACCATCATTGATAGCCTTTGTAAGGATGAAAATGTTGCAGAGGCTTTGAAACTCTTATCAGAAATGAGAGGTAAAGGCATCCCATCAAATATTGTCACTTATAGTTCCCTAATTCATGCTATGTGTAATTTGGGGCAGTGGAAAGAGGTTACTAGTTTATTGAAGGAAATGGTGGCTAACAATGTCATGCCGAATGTTGTCACCTGTAATATATTGCTTGATGCACTTTGTAAAGAAGGGTTGGTTTCAGAGGCTCATGATGTGGTTAAGAAAATGTCTCAAGAGGGTGTTGGATCTGATATTGTCACATACAATACGTTGATGGATAGCTGTTGTTTGCGTAGTGAAATATACGAGGCAAGAAAGATATTTGATTTGCTGGTTGGCAGGGGTTGTGCCCCTAATATTGTTAGTTACAATGCTTTGTTCAGTGGATATTGCAAAGCTAAGAGGGTGGATGAGGCAATGAATCTTTTTCATGAGATCTCTGATAAGGGATTTATTCCTGATGTTGTTACTTATACCATTCTTATAAATGGAATGTGTGAAATCGGGAGACTTTCGGCTGCACAAGAACTTTTCAAGGAGATGTCTGCCAATGGGCAAATTCCAGATCAAATGACTTACTCAGCTTTGCTAGATGGCTTATGCAAACATGGTCACGTTCATGAGGCATTGGAATTCTTTCAAGCAATGCATAATAGTGGGTTGGAACCTAGCATTTTCCATTATAGTATTCTACTTGATGGCTTGTGTCAAGTTAGGGAGTTTAAACTAGCAAGGCAGTTGTTTCGTCAAATCTTTGCCAAAGCATTGCACCCAAACATTTATGTGTATACTATTATGATCAAAGCACTTTTTGAAGAAGGGCTACCAAATGAAGCACAGGAGTTGTTTAGGAAAATGGAAGAAGGTGGCTGCCTGGCAAATAGCTGCTCTTATAACACAATGGTCCAGGGATTTCTTCGAAACAATGACATGTCGAGTGTCATGCAAATTCTTCATGAAATGGTTGACAAGGGATTTTCTCTGGATGTCCCCATGGCAGTCATGCTAGTTGATTTCTTATCTACTGATGAAACAAATCAAACTTTTCCTGAAGTAGTCTATAAAAACATTGAAGACTATCAAATTGTAAATGTCAAGTGATTTCTTCCCAGTCAATATCAGGATAGTAAATTCTAACAAAATTCCCATATTGTGTAAGTTTCCATCAATGTACATCTTTTCCAACATTGAGGAAGCAAGCAATATTTTACACCTTGTGTTCTCATCCTATTGGGCTAATTTTGTGTGTGTTTTTTGCAGCATACCTAGGTGGAAATGCACCAAAGCTGGAAGCTCAGCTGTAGTTTGCCATTTCTTCTGGTTTTGGGCTAGGTTTTGATGGTAAGTATTTTCATTAGAAGAACAGTTAAAGATTGTCTATGAATCCTCACAGCTAATTTACCATGTCCTCTAGAGTAGTCCATGCACCAGAAGCAAAAGCTGATTCTTTGTATATTTACCTGGGTTACACATATATGACTATTTCCAATATCAGTAGACTTAGAATTTAATGTTGTATGTAGTGTCAAATCTACTCTTTCTTGGGTTTTCTTTTTGGAGAACCTTTGGAGTTGAAGGCAGAATTGCATCTCTGGCTTTGAAATTTCTTTCTCTGAACTAATTATCTGTTTGATTTAATGATTCTGTAGGCTAGTGCCAGTCATAAATCTGCTTCATGGTGATTTACGATCATTCTGAGCTAGAGTTTCTAATTTGGGAGGATCAAGTAATTGGAACTTTTTGGAAGAGATCAGCATAAATTTGAGATAGTCCAGAGCAGCCAATGTTGATGTGTGGTTTGAGTCACTTGCATTCTATGAAAAACTTGTTTTTACTATCTACTTTCAAAAGCTGGAACCAAGGGCCAAAAACTCCATTTGCAAGGGGTTCTTGTCTTGTTTTTTTAAGTATTCATTTACACTCTTCCCATAATGGATAGGTTGCAGTTAATTTGGATTGACTGTATATATGGGAGGTGTTGCTGATTCGTTGTCACAAAATAGTTCTGAAAAATTCACTTATCCTTGCAAAACTTATGGTCCCAATCCGTTCGGCCCCTTTCTGATTAGTTTGCTACTTTTGAAGGCTGTGGCAAACCATTGGAAGGAAAATTGAGATTGATTTACTTTTCTGTTGGCATAAAATATAGGTTCGACTACGGCAGAAAGGGTTGATAATCCAAAAAACCTACAATTGAACCACTAAGAAGCAACTGCAAAAGTATTGGGAGATAGAAGAATTTTCTGTGGCAATCAGTGCGTAATGAAAGAAGGTTTTGGCAGACATGTCTTGAGGTATTTGAGGTTTGGAATCATGCTCAAGGTGCAGAAAGTTGACTTGCCGGACAAATCAACAAGATGGAAGGAATAAGCAAGCGAGATGTTTTGCTGTGACAGCAAATTGGGAAGAATACATGGAATCTTAAAAGAGCAAAGCCAGGGTAGCATGGGTGAGGAATGTGCGATGACTTGGTCATTTTTGTCTAAACTCTTAATATTCTGTGCAAGCAGAGTTACACTGATTAATTGATCAAAGATTTACTACTTAACAAATGGTTGAGTAGTTGAAGATATTTTTGCTCATATGCTACCAAAAATTCAATTAGTAATGTATTGAGGAAGCAAGGTTGGAGCCTGCTGAACTTGTTTTGCTTTTGAGTGTTAAAAGACAACATGATACCCTTCTATCTTTTATTTTGCTTAATTCTCATTTAATACCCCATATTTTTTAATTGTAAATTTTTTATTATTATTTGTGATTTTTTAATTTTTTTTTATAATTAATTAATTAATGGATAAAATATCTTTATCCCCTAAGTTTTATTTATAATTTTACAAAGATCTATTAGTATTGAAAATAGACTGTTCGTTTTAAAAGTGTAAATAGTATTAAAAAATAAAATGAAATGTCTAAAATACCTTTCACATAAATATAATTTAACGGCAGCATGTATAATATGGGGAAGGGTTTATATTTTTTTCATCTTTTATTTTTTTTCTCGTTTGATTGGCAATTATCTCAAGAAATAACTATAATATTGACTATTTTTTAAAATCATCCAAAAAGCTTAACTATTTATCATTGTATTTACTATTTTATGGTTGGGGAATAGCTTTTAAAATTGATAAGATTAAAATATCATTTATAAATGTGAAAAATTAAAACTCTAAACATTTAAATATTTTCTTTTTCTTCTCATTTTTTCACTTCTTTCTCTCTCTTCTCACATTCTTACCTCTTTTTCTCTCTTTAACCTCCAGTCGTTAGCGAAGGTAAGCACGACAACTACGAACAACGATGGTTCCAAGGCTAAATATGGTAAAAAAGCATCGATTTAGTGCTCTTTCGCAAAGTTTGATACAGGAGTTGCTGGATCTAGGGTCCACGGTCTGATCAAATCATAGGAAGTGCCAGATTTGATGCCTCTTGATGGTCAAATTCGACTACATGGTGCATCAAATTGATGTTTCATTATGTCGGTCACATTTCTAGCAGTCGACAAGGAAAAAAAAGAAAAAAAGAAAAAAAGAAAATTGATTTAAAATTAAAAGTTTAAAAATTAATTTTTAAATGATAAAAAATTAAAATTTTAATTATAATAATGTTTAAATTATAAAATAAAATATTAATGTTTAACTTATTAAATTTTATTAATATATTAAATTTTTATTAAAAATATAAATTAAAAAATAAAAAATACAAATAGAGAAAAAATAAAAAATTATGGTTGAAGTTAAGGAATAAAAAAATAAGTTTTATTTTAGTAAATAAATTTTTATAGTTGAAAATAAAAATAGAGATTAAAGACATTGATTAGGGAAAACTAAACACCATTTTTGTCTAAAAAGGAATACAACATTAAATTAACCGAAATATTAACAATTGATTAAGATTTATTTGTTTAACGAAATATGTATTAATAAATCTTTGTAGAATTATGGATAAAATTTAAAGAGGTAGTTGTATTATTATAATAAAATTTAAATTACTTCAAAAGAAAAAAAATTCAAAATTTAAGCAAACACTTAAACAGTGCATTTAGTAGTTAGTATTGTTTCATGTGCTATTAAAAATGTAAATAAACCAACGTTGGACTATAGATCCGAATTTAAACGGGTCGACCCGCCCGTAGTTGAAAACCTGATTACGGTTTTATTATTACAAGTAACTGCAAAAACCTAATCCCTGCAATCAGTGAAAGAGGGGAGAACGACAAAAGCCAAAAACAATGGGTGTGAAACTATTCAAAGACAACGAAGATGCACAAAACGATGACATATCGAAGATCGAAATCAACAAAGAATACGCTCGAAGATTCGAGCACAACAAGAAACGGGAGGATCTCCAGAGGTACGAGGAGCTGAAGAAGAGAGGACATGTGGAAGAATCTGATGATGAGTCAGATGAAGATTCTTCATCGTCTGATGGTGAGGATGAAGGTTTTGATGACAAAACTACACTCAGAAAGAAAGATGAGGATTTCTTTAAAGCTTTAATAATGGTGAGGAATTTCTTATCACTACACCTTCTTTAGTTATTTTAAACTCTAATTGTTGTCGTATTGTCGCTTTTTGATTTTTAACTGATTATGAGTTTGCTTTTTACGATTTTATTTTGACTTTTCTTTTTTTTAATGAAGAAAGAAGCGAACAGTGAGATAAATGTACAAAGTTTTTCAGGCACTGGGACTAGTTAGTGTGTTGGTAGGCTTTGCTTCACAAATGAATGGAAGAATTCTTCAATCTAATTGCCAAGTTTCATATCTGCCTTCTTATTTAATTGTAAAGTTGGAAGGAGTCTAATCAATTCTCCACTTCTTAATTGGTTGTTAAATTTAAGTTAGCAATGGACTCTGCTAGAATGATCCACAAATGGGATTGGATGCAGCAGCTGTGTTTTCAAGTTACATGCCTAGGCAATGAGGCGCATTGCAAATAAAAGGCCTTGCACCCCTTTGGGAGAAGTGCCTTTGATTGCACAAACAAGCGTGCCTGAACTAAGTATCATTTTGGTTTCTGTAGTTTTTAATTTATTTATCAGCTTTTCTTCTAATTGTCAAAAAAAGGCTAATATTAGCTCTGGTACATGCACAATTTTTTTGTTGAAGATTGAAGTGAACAAAACATTGAGCTATCTCTGATGATGATTTTTATCTTTGCAACACGTTAAACAATATAAGTGAAATCATAATTTTTAACTTATTAAATACAATGCATAGAATTTTCTTTATCCAATATATTATTTATAATATTAGCACCTTACTTCACTTAGTGAGCACTTATTATGTGCCTGCACGATATTTGAGTCGGTTGAGTGCCTCTTTTGCCCCGTGTGCATCGGGTGGTGGAGTTATGTTACTCCAACTACAACTCTTCCTTTTCCATCTAGAATCAGCATCTATTCAACAGCTTGAAGTTGACATGGATATGGGGCCTCAACCGTCCAAATAGAAGGGGAAATTTACAAAATATTGAACTCACTAGTGTTGTCAAAGGCACAAGGTGAACTCTAAGTGCTAGGACCCTTACATCACCTGAGGCACAAGGTGCAAAAGCACGTCCCCAAGTGAAGCAAGGTGCTAATTTCTAAAAGATAATTAATATGTACAGGACAAAGAAAATTCTTTGTATTATGTTTAGTAAGTGGAAAATATATTATTTTGTTAATAAGCATTGTAGTGTTTACTCCATTACATTGCTAAATGTGTTCCAAATATCAAGAATATCATAATTAATGTCAACAAACAAAGTTCCAAGTTTCCTTCACTTCCATCTACAATAAAAGATGTGCATAAATTATATTATTTAATTTTTATTCCTGTAATTAGAGCTGACTGACTTGCTTTGAACTGAGGACTTGTAAGTAATCTGAGATTACTGTTGTCTTTTACTACATTGGTATGAAAACTGAAGCTTGGCTAATTTATCAATGAATTCTTTTTGAAATATCAATGTTCTAACCTAGGTGAGAAGCCATGACCCCAGATTGAAGGAAAAAGATGTCAAGCTTTTTGAGTCTGATGATGATGAAAGCAGCAAACAAGAAGAAGAAAATGAGCCGAAAGAAAAGAAAGATAAGAAGGCAATGTATTTGAAAGATGTGGTGGCAAAACACTTAATGGAAGAAGGTCCAGATTTTCAGCAGCATGTTGCTGTTAATGACCTGAAAAAGAAGGTAAAGAGTTATGATGAAGAACAAGAAGAGATAAAGAAGGCTCTTTTGGATGCAACAGAAGAAGTTGACAATGAAGATGATGGGGATTTCTTGAGAGTAAAGGAAACAAAGGGTAAGGATGAGGGGGAAAAAGAAGATTTGGGTGATGGAGAGTTTTCAAAGAAGTTGGAAGAGTACTTTGGGGAAGATGAGAAAATGGATGAGAATACGAAGTTCTTGAAGGAGTTTTTCAAGAATAAGATGTGGATAGATAAGGAGAAGACGGCTGGAGATCTTGTGGTTGATAATGAGGCTGTGGATGACGCATTGAGGGATGAAGAGGAGATTGAGAGGCAAGAGGGGTATGAGTTGGAGTATAACTTTAGGCATGAGGAGAATGCAGAGGATAGAGTGATAGGGTACTCTAGGAAAGTAGAGGGATCAGTGAGGAAGAAGGAGAGCAAGAGGAAGGTACAGAGGGAGAGGAAGGAGGAGAGGATGAGGATTGCAGAGATGGAAAGGAAGGAGGAGTTGAAGCATCTGAAGAATTTGAAGAAGGAAGAAATTAAGGAGAGAATGAAGAAGGTTATGGAGATTGCAGGCATTAAGAGAGATGAGGAGTGTCCATTTAGTGCTAAGGATTTGGAGGAAGAATTTGATCCTGAGGAGTATGATAAGATGATGAAGGCTGCATTTGATGAGAAGTATTATGATGATGATGATATGGAGTTCAATAGTGATAGTGATGGAATTGAGAAACCAGACTTTGATAAAGAGGATGAGTTGCTTGGACTTCCTAAAGGATGGGATGTGCTTGAGTCTCATGAAGGGTTCTTGGCTGCAAGGGAAAGGAATAAACACAAGTTACAGAAGGGTGGGGGTAATGATACTGAAGGAGAAGAAGAAATGGGAGAAGAGGAGAAGGGTGAACTCAAAAATGAAGAAGAAGATGATGATGATGATGAGGGCAAAGAACACAAAAATGAAGATGAAGAAGATGATGAAGAAAGGAAGGAAGAGGAGATTGAGGAAGGTAAGCGGAAAAGGAAGCGTAAATTGTCTATTGTTCAGAAAGCTTTACAGGAAATGTGGGAGGAATTTTATAATTTGGACTATGAGGATACTATTGGAGACTTAAAAACGAGATTTAAATATGTCAAGACTAAACCGAATAGATATGGGTTGAAGCCTAAAGAGTTATTGACATTGGACGAGAAAGAGTTGAATCAGTATGTGTCCTTGAAGAAGCTTGCCCCGTATACGGATAAGGAATGGAAGGTACCCAATAGTAAGAGGTACCAGCAGAAATTGAGGATTAGGGAGCTTCTCAAGGAGAAGCAAAATTATCAAAAGGCTGGTAAGAAGAGGTCAAGAGATGCTGCTGAGCAATCGACTTCAAGAATTGGTGGTGGCAAGGAAGATAAGAAAGCAAAATTGGAGGATTCTGATGGCAATATGCTGAATTTATCTAACCAGGGCAAGAAAAAGCGTCGTCAAGCATCTAACATATCAGAGTCAAGGCGCAAGGCATATGGAATGATTTCTTCTAAACCAAAGAAGAACAAACTGAAGCACTGACCAGCTAGAGTAATTCGGTCTGAGTCAGTAGAGGTATTTCCTTGTGAGATTAGAATTTTATTCACTTATGTTTAAAAACTTTATTGTTGTGGGTTGTTTCTTTATGATGTATCTGATTAAATTGCGCCCCTCCCCCCCCCCTCTCCCCTTTCTCTTTATAATAAACTAATGGAGGAAGTTGAGATTGTGTCATATACTTGATTTTCTTATGCAGATAATTAGTAGCACACCTTACTAAGCTTTTCTGTTTGAAGAATTGGCTATTAATTAAAAATTTTTCTCAATATGTAGGTGAAATAATGGTACAAACTGGGTTTGATTGTGCGCTGGTCCTTGTTTCTCTGCATTAACAAGGGGAACTGCAAAAGAAAGGAGAAGACTGTCAGAGCATGCAAAATTTTATCTGCATACCCCATACAAGTGAGAGATAGAAGTCTATTGAGAGGTTCATAAAGGGCTTAGGTGATATATGCAAAAGAGCTTGTTGAAACCAATGCTTATTGAAAGACGAGAACTTGGAACACCTTCTTGGCAGTTGCCCATTTTGTTTTTAGGAGGGGGGAGGGGAAAGTCGAGGATATCTGCCTGACATTTTCTTTTCTCCTTTGGGCAGACAGACTGACAAAGATTATATAGTTTAGGATTTTTCTCATGACTTCCTGTTGATTTTTATACTACTAGTTTCCAAATCAAGATACTCTAGTTTAGCCTTCTGCAACATTTTGCCCTATGCTATAAATGCTTCTTTTTTTTGTCAACCAACTAAGGTCATATATTTCTATAGCCAATCTTCCTGAGGTTATCTACTAAATGTTTTAGATCCCCTCTGGGTTGCTATGCTATTTGGATGTTACTTTACTTTTTTTGTGCTAGGCAATTATTTTTAAGTGGACAAATGCCTGGATTTTGCAGGAGCTGCGATTAGAACCTTAGCCCTGCAAGATTTTCACCCCTAGGGGTGTTGAAGCGTTGGGACCAGGCCCCATCCTTTTCTGTATGGTACTTAGGCAAGGGAGAATGTTATCCTTCGATTGTGACAATGTCATTGGTTGTTACCTTGGTAAATGATGTTGGCTTATGAACTGCCTCTTCTCCCTTTGATTTTGCTGACAGTGAGATTCAATAAATATGAAGATATAAATTCCTTCTCTGGAAATTTTTTTTCCTCGTCTTGTTTTCCCTGAAGAAAAATCTTTGGAACTGAAAATGAAATACTAAATGCAGATGATAGAAGTAAAAAATGCATGTCAGTTTGTAGAACAGAGTAGGACCGTAAAAGTAGCCTGGATATCATTTTGCAATTGTTCGAATGCAGATTGAGAAAGGTAGAATGAGATACAGAGCACACATACAGGATTGAGAAATGATTGCTTAACGTGAAACGAGATATCATTCACATGATCATATAAGGTTGCATCTATGAAAGTTAGAGGCAAAAGTGGACTCATCCTCAGAGCATGGCATGGTTGGGCATGAGGTATACCGTAAACCATTTGCATGATGCTTTGATGAATCCTTTTGTATATTTGCTGAATTGCTAAGCTGAACATACAATGTGTAGAGGATTGATTGAATGGTTTCAGGGAGCATTATATTGATGTCAGTGAGGCTACAGAGAGGGAACCAAAGGGAATGTCATGAGTAAATGAAAAGCATGAACATGCTTTGAAGAGGGGAATGCCATAAACTCTAAACTGGTTGCAGGATACGTCCGAAAAGGATACTGGTCTCCTGTTTGGAATTTTACCTGGATGAAGGCAGTGAGGACAGGGATGATAAACACTAGAATGGCATGATGAGAAGCTGGAGTTGGCATTTTTTTGCACCCAGTAACATCTTGCACTGACGATAATGGGTTGTTGGCTTGGAAAGATCCTTCTCCATTCTCGGCGAACTCGTGTCGTTGCACAATCTGCCATTGCATCCTGAGTAAAAATTACAAAACACTATCCTGGGGACTAAAGCTGGTAATTGATGCATGTATAGTTGGAAGGATTAGATTTGTTTTACAGATGATTCGTATCTTCTCTTGCGCCCCACCATGTAGGGTAAAATGTTGACATTTGCGGCAATGATTCAGTGGCAAGATAATAAGAAGAAAGAGATGGCCAGAAGGGTGAGTAGATTAAGACAGCTGCTTTCGTGCACTTGATATCTTTCTAGGTTTAGACTGTTGTTTGGTCAATAGCCAAAATGGGCAGATACTGTTATATTTCTACACATTCATGTAAATAAAATGGAAAGTTCAGACCTTCACACTAGCAATGGAAACAAGCCTTCTAGATAGGAGTAAGGGCTTTTGCTTTTTGTTTTTCCCCTTTTATACTATAGTATTCTTTTTTTGTTTATAACTATAGTTTTGCAGTCAATTTGCTCATATTTAAATTTATACCATTTTATAAGTAGAAATATATCATTCACTTTATCCGAAAAAAAAAAGGAAAAGAATTTTGTGTTGTTGGCATTCATTCTTACTATTTAGTTTAATTATTTTACCATTTGATTTCATTTGTTTTAAAAGTAAAAGTAAATTTCATTCTGTTTCCAATTAGTAAGAGGTTTCTCTATTTAATTTTAGAACTTACGATTGAATTTGATTGAGTCTTAAAAGAAGTTGAGCTTTTATGTAATTTAGAATAAACAAAAATATTATGAAATGTTTCATTATATTTTACATTAAATTTATCAAACGTTATTTTAATTATAATTTTAGAACAATGTTATTCAAAAGGACATTTCCTATTATAAATAATGTATTATTATTATTTTTTTGAATTTGATAAAATAATACATTAAATAAATTTAACAGACCTTGTTTCTCATATCTCACGCATTTCAGCTTCCAATCCCTCAACATAAACCCTAATGGTACGTTTGGTTAGCGGAATAAACAAGAATGGAATAGAATAGTTATTATGTGGGAATAGAATAGAATAATTATTACTTAATTTGGTACAACAAAGAGAATATGATAAGAATAATTATTATAACTTATTACAGTATTTAGTTGGTAACAATAACTTTAAAACAAGAAAGAATAGAAAATAAAAAAGATAAAAATACCCTTTATTATTTATATGACTATTTATTTTTATTAGATTTTTTAAAAATAATATGGTTTATAAGTTAACAAAAATCTAGTTGTGTTTGAACATCATTGTTGTATAACTTTTTAATTTATGTTTTGGTATTTGTTATTGATGTTTGTCATAACAATTATTCAATTCATAATCCTGTTTAAGGCTAGTTATATTTACTTTGTAATGCAGTTTTACAGATACGACTGTTAGAAAAGGTGTGACAACAATAATGAGAGATGTTGAGACTATGACAAAAACTTCTTGCATGGATTTCGTTTTGGAAGAAGGTGAAAACCATGAAAACATAGATGCAACAAAGGCCAAGTCATTAACAAATCTTGTCGTCCAAAGTGACCTAAGAATGCCTTTGTTTTTTACTAGTAAGTGTGTACATATGTTGCTTTTTTTTTATTTGACATAATTGTAAGTATTATTGTTCATTACATTGTGAAATTTATTATATATTGATATTTATGTTGACGNATAATTTAAATATTAATATTTAATTTAATTTAAATATTATTATGATTAATTTTTATTTTATTTTATTTTTTAAATATTAATAATTGGTAAATTATTTAAAATATTAATAATTGATGACTTAATTGTTAATATTTTTGTATAATTTAAATGATATTATGCTTATTTATTTTTAAATAATACTAATTTATAATTTATTTTATTAATAATTGATAATTAAATATTAATATTTTATTTATAATTTAATATTAATATTTTATTAAAAGTTGGTATTAAGTGAGAGAAAGAGGAGAGAGAAAAAAATAATATTTTATATAAATAAAATTATAATTTTTTAAACTTATAAAGAGTATTTTTGTTTTTTTCAATTTTTGATTTTATTCTTCAATGAAATAACTAATATTATGAGAGAGAAGATGGTATTAACTATTTTTTGATTTTGAAAGATTTTGAAGAATAACCATTCTTATGAAATGATTATTCTTTAGACTATTTTTTAATTAAATAAAAAAATTAAAATTTTTTGAAAATAAAGGAAGAATGACTAACCAAACATGCTATAAAAAGAATGAAGTCGCAAGAGAAAGAAAGGAAGACAAAAAAACGAACAACCTGATCCAGAAAATGTACAGGTGTCAAGTGGAAAACGCATCTTGAGCAACGAACTCCTGTCCCGTTAGCAAAACTCCAGAAAACCAACACGTGCCGGCAGCAAGGGCAACCCAAAGCGCGTATGCTCCAATCTCTCCCGCTGCTCCCTGACTTCCTGCTCCGCTCTCTCTTCGATTTCATCGACCCCAAGGAATAACTAAACACATGCACTTCCCCCCTCTTCTCGACGGATTCCCCCAAACTCTTTCATTCTCTCTCTCTCTCTCTTATAAGTTCTCTTTCTCGTTTCCTTTTCTTTTCCTTTCTCTCCTACGAATACAGAGACATTTCTTTTCCTCTCTGTCTGTCTCTTGAACAAATAAATGGCGTCTTCTCTCTCAACAACGGCCTCCGCTTCCTTCTCTTCCGTCGCTAAAACCGCCGCTACCTTGCCTCATTCTACTAACCTTCCGCTCTCGAAGGTCTCCTTCCGCTTCTCTCCGAAGCCAAACTTCGGACTCTTCTCCAAGGTAACAAAAATACTCTAAATTCCCTCTCTTTCATATTTTAAACTCTTCTCCAAGGTAACAAAAATACTCTAAATTCCCTCTCTTTCTTATTTTAAACTCTTCTCCAAGGTAACAATAATACTCTAAATTCCCTCTCTTTCTTATTTTAATAATTTTTCATGAAAATTTTAGCGGCTTAGAATCTGTTGATGCCAAATGCGGGAGCTGGAATAGATAGTAAATCTAATTTTTCTGAATCTTTGATTAGATTTTTTTCTATGTTTAAGTTTGAGAGAAGTGGAGTGTAGATTTCTGATCTCTATTGTTTGAACAATTTCAAACTTGATTCGATGTGTTTTTTCTGATGAAATTAGTAGCATAGAAAAGAGAAGATTATTGTTCATCTTTGTCTTTATTTTGCTCGCTTTTGGAAATGTGGATAATGCTGTTTTGTATGTATAGAGGCCTAATATTTTAGGCTTTGGTTGCTATTATTGGATATACAAGTAAGCAATATTTTTGATGAATTACAAATAGATATCTTAACTTTTTTGAAATTGAAAAATGTTGAAATGTGTGTGGCATTTTATCTTGTTTTAAGCAAATATGAAATTTCTTTTCTAGCAATATTTGGAAAAGAGAAAGCAAGTGGCAATGAGGAATAAAAGGAAAAATATTGAAAAACTTATTTTTCTATGAGTTTGTAATTAAATAGCTATATTTATTTACTTTGTTTCTCTTGATTGTTCTGTGTTATAAATCAAAAAGAAGTTTATTCAATGATCTAGGAATAGACAGAAAAGTAGGGGAGGGAAGCAATAAAATTAGTTCCTTTTTCTGATTTGTCCATGTTCCTACCACAACAACTAATTGCATGCCACCTCACGGCATGGTCTAGTGCTTTTGTCATTTGGCCATGAAAGTGCAAAACATATGAGTTTTGATGCTGGTGCTTTCTTTCCATGAATTTTCAAGCAGCTCGCTTCGTGATATGTCGTGTTTCTATGTGCTAGAATTGTAATTTTGTTTGCTATGAGTTGAATGTGTAGAGATGTCAATGGGTAGGGTACCCATTAGTTTTTAGGTACCTTGACCTGAACTTGATTATTTGATAAGGTACTTGAACATAAATGCTTAATTAAATTTTCTAGCAAGCTGTTAAATACCCCTACCCGTTAAATACCCGATTAAAATAAATTTAAAAATCAATATTTTTGTTTATTATTAATGAAAATTAAATAAATAAATAAAATTTATTTCCTAAAAAAATTTAAAGTTTAAAATCTTATTTAGAAAAATTAATTAGTTTTTAGCAAATATTATTAATCATGAGGAATTCATAAACCAAAATTAATATATAAAATTAAAATATAATTTTAAAAATCATAATTTATAACTGGGTTTAGGGAGTGGGTATCCTAAGACTACTACTCGATGGTTAGTTGGTTTACTACCTGAACCAATTATAAGGTACTTTAATCTTACTTAATTGGGTCGGGTAATGGATGGTATCTAATTAGAGGGTACCCATTGACATCTCTACGTATGTGCACCTTTGTGTAACATAAGAATTTTATGAATAAGTGCAGCAGTGAAAGGTTATTGTTTTAGCATAATGTCTACACCATTGTTTATGTTATATTTGCAACCATAAGCCTAAGTATTTCTCAGTGGTCTCTTACTTATGCATCTTTCGTCAAATAAAAAAACTTGTCAGTTTCTTTTCTCGTTTTTTTTTGGACATGTTAGTTCAGTTATAGTAAACATTAATTTAAGCCAAACACATTTTGTAAGAGTCTGTGTGAAACTAAATACAAATTGGAAACTAGTTATGTGTAAGGTAGTTAAAGGAAATGTACATGCTAGGAAAGTGACCATATATATACTAATATATAACTGAGATTTGATGCTTTAGATTCATTTACATTTTATAAATCAAACTCAGATATGCCACTTCACTTCAAGCACCAAGGCATTATGTGTCAACTTCAAAGGACTAAAACCAAAGTTTTAGTACGCAAAAAGATTTTATAGTATTGGAGCTTTATTGGTTTAGTAGGATCATAGAATGTTCATGGCAGTATTTTATTTGAGGAGCTAGTAAAGCAGCTTCATTGCTTCTTTAGTTTTAGCGACTACCAGTTTTAAAAGCATTTTTTATGTTTTTCATTCTTGGAAGTTTGACCAAAAATCAGCATAATCTGTTAATTGCTAAATTCCATTACAAGGGTACATTGCATGATCAACTATTTTAGAATTTCATGAAGTAAAAGAAATTACTGATAAAGAGTATAATGTTCTTTAGGCACTACAATAGAAAAAAATCATGCAACTTGTTCTTAGGATGACTTCAATTTGGTATTTATTGGGCTGTTATTTAGCAGTACAATCTCAAATTCAGTACTCCTGTTAGAGATAGTTGTTAAAAAGCAATAGAAATGATAATCAATTATTGATATCTAATAAATGTTTTAACTCTTTTCATGTATTTAAGACCCATTTGGTCATATTCATTAGAGAAGTCATCTTATCATCTATTGCATCAGATAAGTTGTGCTTTTATTTATCTTATATTATACCGAGAATTTAACAAGGAGTCTACAAATTGCTGTTCTTTTTAGGATTTATAAGTAAGAAGAATGCATTACATGTATGATTTCTATTTAAGGACATTGTTAACCTTTTACGTATTAAGGAAGTGTTGAGTCTATTATTGAATTTACGTCAATTCATTTTCATTTTCAACATAATTCTATTAGCTTAGTTGACTATACTTAAGCTGGTCTTTAACTGAATGACACTCCACACGTGTATTTGCCTAGATTTTTTGTGGTCCAAAACTCGTCTGAAACCTTTATTGTGCATGAGGATCACTGTCAAAATATAAAATACACTAGATGCATGAGATTGAAATCATTGAAGAAAGTGCAGTAAATTGTTTACTATTTACATGTTTTAATAGATTGTGAGCATGAGATACATGAACACTAATTTAAAAATTTAAAATGTAGAAATTCATTGATTTAAGAAGTTAATAGTGGGAGTTAAGATGGAGTCATGTGTAATACTAATATCAAAGATGTAGCTTGACTGCATAACATACGGTCCAAGTAAATAATGGGGGTTTACTTAAAGGCAAACATAATTAAGAATATAATTATGTAATGATGAAAAAAGTTTGAAATCTGAATAAAAACTTTGTAATTTGCCATGTGGTTTTCTTGAGGAAGGACTTGTGATCTTATCTATTCATCATTTTACTTATCTGTGCTGGAAATTTATCGTATTCTTTGATTGAATATGGGCATTTGGGTATAAACCTCCAAATAAGTCAGCACTTGCGAAATGTCAAGCGTGTCTCTGTTAGACATGCATTTATGTGCAACACCTACACTTGAGACCAACAACATAGCCTAGCATTATTTACATGTTTAACAAGTAAAGGTAATTCTTTATATAACCATTGCCATTATTATTACAGAGTTGAACTTAAAAAATGACCTTCTTGAAGCATCCATTTGATTTATGAAACTTTTCCTTTAAATCTTATGTGTATTATCCATCTTTAAGTGGGAAGGGCGTCCAATTAGAACTTAATTTTCTTTGTTAAGATAAAGTGTAGAATTCTCGAATAGCTCCTTGTATGTATACATATATATTACGTGGTTTGAATCACTGCATAGTGAAATAGTTATCTGTTCCACCAGTACATATCCTTTTAATATGTTAATATCATATTTTAAAAAATTTAAGCCGAAAGTTTGTTTTTTGAAAAGTAATTTAAGCCAAAAGTTAGGGATGGCAAAAGGGTAATGTGGGAGTCTTCTGCGTAAGGTGGCTCTTTTTTTATTATTACTATTTAAATAATGTTTTTAGAAATAAACATGAGGTGGAATGATATAGGCTGGAGACAAAAGGACACCAGGAATGGTTATAAATTACAGTTCCTTTGTGCAATTATAGGTTTTTTTTTATTATTTAAATAATATTTTTGGTAATAAACATGAGGTGGAATGATACAGGGTGCAGACAAAGAGAGACACCAGGGATGGTTATATATTTCAGTTCCTATGTGAAATTATAGTTATTATTAGATGAAACATAAATCTATATATTTATTTTTATAATTTAAGTCATACTTACGAGAAAACAAACATGGAAATCTGCAGTTTTGACCGCACAATCTAATATTATTGGAATAATCAGCATGATAAATCTTGAGAGGAGGATAATTTTCTTTGAAGGACTAGTTTAGAACATTTAGAATAAAATGACATGTTCACCTCTTTTGACATGGTGACAGTATCATACATCATGGTGCAAAGTTAAATGACATATTTAGGATGCGTTTAATGCTTCCAATAACACAATCACAATGCCATACAAATCCATGATCAGTTAAATAAAGAGCAGGTAATACATGCAGCTGGAAACCTTTATGGTAGACCAATGTGGTTGGCAGATTTTTAGCATGCAAAATAAGATGTGGTGAAGTTTTCCATTAAGTCTGACAAGATGATCTTCTCTCTCCTTTCTCACTCTCAACCAACAGAGTTATTTGCAAATAAGCAGTTGGTTTTTCTAGTCTTATTATGTATTGTGGAGGTCATACATGCAATAAAATATTGATAATGATGGGCTTATCAGAAGTTGAAACTTGACATCTGTCTCCTTGTACAGACCTAAAAGATTTTGCTTTTTGACAGAATTTACATATTCACTTGGAGATGTTTAAAAAACTAGCTGAAACTTTTTTTTTTTCAGTTAAGTGTCTTTCAACTCCTGGTTTTCTATGTTGGATTGAAATTTTTGCCGGTTTCTATACTGTAGGGTTTGCAGCATAGTCAGAACTGTTCCATAGTGGTGAAAGCCCAATTGAATGAGGTAAGCTTCTTTAAATGGTTTTGGTTAGAGGATCTGTTTTCAAATTTTCGTTCCTTCCTGGACACACTTTTGGGATCATCTGTTGCCTTCAAGGTTTCCGTAGATGGATCATCAAAAGCTTCAGCTACATCTCCAGACAAATCAGGGCCTCCAACAGCGGAAGCTAAGGATGCTAAGCCATCAAGTGATGCATCTCCTCCAGCTTTGGCCACAGAAGAATCAATCTCTGAGTTCCTTAATCAAGTTTCAAGTCTAGTCAAGTATGCTGTTCCTTGATAGATTGTGTGCTGTTTTTCTTTACCCCTTAGTATGCTCAATGCAATAGTTTTTACTGTCTTGTTGTAGGCTAGTTGATTCAAGAGATATTGTGGAGTTGCAACTGAAACAACTTGATTGTGAACTGACAATCCGGAAAAAGGAGGCCATGTCCCAACCACCGTCTGCAGCTCCAGTTGTTATGATGCAGTCACCATCTCTACCACCAGTAATGCCTCCAAACCCAGCTGTCCCTGCCCCTGCACCTTCTGGTCCAGTATCTCCTGCCCCAACTCCGGCTGCTCCTAAGTCAGCCAAATCATCGCTTCCACCTCTTAAATGTCCAATGGCAGGCACATTCTACAGAAATCCAGCTCCTGGTGAACCGCCATTTGTAAAGGTGTAACATTTATACTTGTTGATTTGCTTGGATTTTGATGACATTTCTACCGTGTCAATATCATGTCTCTGCAGTTGATTCTCTGTGGACTTATATGAAAGGCTTTTTCTGTAGGTTGGGGACAAAGTGCAGAAGGGTCAGGTCATATGCATTATTGAGGCAATGAAGCTGATGAATGAAATAGAAGTAAGCTCTATTCTTTCTGCCTAGAAAAGATATTATGATTGTAGTCGTACAAAGATTACTGTTTCTTAATTTTTCCTCAGTTATTGGTCATCATAGAATTTGCATTATGGAATAATGTTTATTAGTTTAGGTCTGAACCATGGAGCTAAAGAAAGTTGGAGATAAACTCTGAAGCTCTTTGATATTTGAAATGCCTTTTAATTTGCATATTGGAACGTGGACAGGAATTAGATCATAAATGTGTTTATTAAGGTTACTGTCCTAAAATCATATTTGGTATAAAGGCTGTTAGGACAGCTTATGTAAGATATTGGAAAAAAGTCCTGTTCACTCATAAAAATCAATGCCGCTGCAGCTTGCAGTATTGTTAGGGTTAGGAGTATGGAATCAGTGCTCATTCATGCATTATTTTATAGAAAAAAAATCTGGTTAAGTACTTTCTTTGGATTAATGTTGGCTGTGGCTTTTGTTGCTAAAGAATTCGGTGGCTGTGGCCCTGCTAAGGTTTATAGTGCTTTGGATGCAGAGATAATGGGAAACTAAGGAGAGGGAGAAGAGAATATCAACTTAGATGCTCAGTTAATACAGTCTAGTTCTTGTCTGTGCCTATGTATTTTGTCAAAAATACTCTGTCTAGGAGAGAAAGTCTCTGTATTATATTCATAACTATCAAATTTTAAGATGGAATTGTCTTCTCAACCTTCACCTCCTAGAGAATTGGCTTTGTGAAATATTTATCAACATATAAATTTATGAATTATAAAATTGACCTTACTACCTAATACTATTCAAAATAACCCATTTAGATATGTTGAAGACACAGTAAATTTTCTTTTAGGCTCAAGTTGTCATTGTTAGATTGTCTATGCTACATCTCGGAAGGCATGGGATTCACCTTGGCCTAATGTTTATGTTGGAACTTCATGTTTTGGTGAATGATTTTACATTGGTTGCTTCAAAATGATGTCAGAGGCAGCTGCTATACCTGACGCCTCCTGTCTGTAGCCTCCCCGTTTAACTATGTGGCCAGCCTAATCAATTATAACTTTGGTTTTTCCCTAGCCTGGCTTTGATCTGGTCTCAGAGTGTCTATACAAAACTGTACGCCATATAGCCCTTAACTGAACAGTAGAGAAAGAGATTTCATGTTGCCAGGCCCTACTAATCCGGGATTATGGCTTGGTTGAGTTGAGTTATCTCACATTATAAGGGATTTGGGCTTCACCTTAATACAAACATATAAGCTAGGCCAGTCAAAAATGGCTAGTTAGTTTCATATTGAATGCTTTAATAATCACGAAAATGGTAACCTTGGAAATATTCAAAAATATCCAAGATGAGTATGTGGAATGATTGATGAAAAACTGAGAGATGAATATAGAGTGGAATTGATGGTCAATAATTCCTGAGTGCAATCTTTTTTGGTATATAAAGAGACTTTTAGACAAAATTGTAGATAAATGATAACAACAAGAGAGACTTTTTGCGCTAAATGGGTGATGAAATTTGGAAGTACCTCAGAAGTTGAAATTATGTTAAAAGCTTTTTTGTATCCTCAGTAATGCTTTATGGTATGAAGTGTTGTGTAGGTGGAGAATATGAGTATGAAAAGAGTGTGATCCAAATGGGAATATTGAAATGGATGTATGTTAAGATGCCAAAAAGAAAGAAAAAGATTGAAGGAGAATGACTTCATTTATTTATTTTTTAAAATTAAAGTTGACATAATCTTTAGATAAACTGGGAAAAAAGGATGCTTAGTGAATTTGGTCATATGCAGCATCAATATAGATGCAATTGGATGAAAAATGATTTTTAATAGAAGTTGCAAAAAAGAGTGAAAAAGATTATGTTAAGTGTCGGACAAGAGTATGCTTTAAAATAGGCAGAATGGAAGGAAAAGATTCATGTAATTGACATCAAGAAGTTTGTTTTTAGGATCTGGTTAGGTTTTTCGAATGCTTAAGGCACAAAGTTCTAACTGAAACTTGAGGCAAGCTTGACTGAAACTTAAACCCTGCAATTCTGGTGATCATGGTATGATACTGTGCTGCAGGTTTCATTTAGATTGCCAGTTATGCTTCCTTGATTACACTCTAACCTTAACGAGATCTGATATCTATTATCCTCTCAAAGCTAAAAAATGTTCCAAACTTTATTAATGAACATGTTGCAGTTTTAATAGTGGATGGCAGTGCTTAAATGAGGTTCATTGCAAACTGTTTCTTGTTATCTTTTGGTCTCAGTCATTAGGAAATATATGAGTAGCTATTGGCTTAAATTAGTTGGTTTATGGGTTATATGTTTGAGATTAAGCCAGTGAAAGGCATAGGGTTCTGATTAGTATTTTCTAGTGAGCACTCTCAATAACGAACCTGAAAGCTGCACTCGATTTGCTTGGGCACCCAGTGATTATAGCCTCTGATTACAGCACTAGCAGACTGTAATATGTAATGCAGCCCTTAACTAAGACTGTTTTGTTGCATCCACAGTTTATGAAATTTTCGAACTGTCTGTTATGTGACTGACTGTAACTGCAAAATTGTAATTGTAATTTCTTTAGGCTGATCAATCTGGAACCATCGTTGAGATCCTTGTAGAAGATGGCAAGTCAGTTAGCGTTGACATGGTGATTATTCTTGGCACAACCCTGATTTCACAATATATATATATATGTATATATCCTCGCTTTGTTGCCCTGATAGTCTTGTTTATCATCTTTACAGCCTCTGTTCGTGATTGAACCCTGAAACTGAGACTCTTGAGTAGGCAAAGCCAAACGATGGAGTAAAAATTAGGGAGGGCAGGCTGATTTTGTGTTTTCCTTGGTAATGTTGAGTTGCGGCTTTGGTTGTGATAGAATGTTTTGCTTGAGTTGGTGGAGATGCAAATGACTTGTTACCATTATGAAATGTCTACTTTTGATTATTACTTCAGTTGGAAGTAGTTTTTTTTTTTTTTTTTCTCTTTCTTTCTTTCTTTCTTTTTTTCGCTTTTCCAAAATTTGGATTTCATTAATTAGACTAATAAATGAAGGGCGAGCGTCTTCTGTAGTCTGGTCTTGCTTATACATTTCTAGTTTTATACCCTGTATATTCTATAGATGAGTGAGTTAATTTATAATATTTCATGCTCGAATTGGCTTAAGCAAAATTCTGATTCGGTGAACTTTGTAGAGGGGTTCTTGGATAAGGAGAGAGGAAGTGATGTAAATAAGTAAAATGATGTGTTGAAGGCAGCGAAGAGTAAGATTGGAATAATTTTTGAAGTCCAAAATGTTGTGGCAGGTTTAGTGTATAAGAGAATTTGAGAGAGTATTTAAAGAAAGAGTTAAAAGAGTGAAAATGTATTTATTTTGACCAAGAAAACCTATTCAGCTCAAATGAGCTGTCAAGAGTAAATTTTAATATAAATAATGAGTCATTTTACAAAAAAAAAAAATTATTTACATAATAGATAATGATTACTGAAAAGAGTTTTATTGGACATAATAGAT
Source organism: Theobroma cacao (assembly GCF_000208745.1). Taxonomy (NCBI): domain Eukaryota; kingdom Viridiplantae; phylum Streptophyta; class Magnoliopsida; order Malvales; family Malvaceae; genus Theobroma; species Theobroma cacao. The sequence continues at coordinate 30,030,253 of NC_030854.1, forward strand.
AACAATTACTTGAACTCATTACGAGATCATTAAAGGAGTAACATTCACGTTTGTATCTTGATAAAAGATTAAGTGAAAAATCTTTTAATTATATCATATATTTGTTTTTTGTTTTTTTTATATTTTTTATAACCTTATAAATATTATAAAATAATTTTTAAAGAAACAATAAGTTAAAAAACAAAATCAAGCATTTACATTTGTTCCTCGCTTAAAATTCTACATGAAAAAGAGTTTTTCATGCATCACAAAATATAAAATTAAAATAATTTAATCTCGTCCATGTCTAGGCGAGACATGTTTTATTGCTTGTGCATGTTTTGCTAGTACAATCTTAAGAACTTGTGGGCTAAAAAACCCTTAAAATCAATGATTAATTTTACTTAATCGAAGGTAATTATATTTTTATTAATTTAAAAAATTTATTTAATTTAAAATAAAAATTAAAAAAATTTATGA